>NW_022631295.1:0-186613 GCF_010015895.1 Lontra canadensis
AAACGTGTCTGTCTTACCTCAACCGAAAGGGCTGTTTTTTTTTTTTTATTAAAATTCAATTTAGGTAACATACAGTGTATTATTAGTTTCAAGGGTAGAATTTAGTGATTCATCAGTTACATATGACACCCACTGCTCCTTGCATCTTCAAAAGGGTAACTCCTCACCAATTTTTCTACCTCTGAATGTACTCATCTACCATCACAATGAGTAAGAGTCCCACCAGGTCTCATCAAAGTTCTTTTCACTGTTATATCCTTACTTCAAAGGGCAAAAAAAATGTCATTTCACAATAACCTTCTTGTCATGAAACACTTCCAGCCAGGGCACTCTAAAGGGATAATCCATAATCAAAAGAACCCAGAGGGATTTTCTGTCCAATTCCTGAAGCTGGAATAAAGCAAAATAAAGTGTTATGTGTTTGTCTGTAGATTGAGTCTATGACATTCTTTCCGGGGAAATAAAGGGCGAGAATTGGACTGCAATGTCAGCAATGACTTTTAGAAAGTTCTGTTTCATAATCTATTCTGTTTGTCAGACAATAAATCTTCTCTGATATGAATAAGTAGGAATGTGACCTGATACATCCCTTTAAATTGTAGCTTAAATTATGTGTGTGACATTCTGGAGCATTTTTATATCAAAAGAGATTTGTAATTATGTGTACTATTACGTGATCCTATAATCATAATAATTTATGTGGTATGAAAAGCATGAATACTTTTCCTCTCCCCAGCGAGGGAAATGTCAATGCATCAAAAACAGAGATGTCTGGGCACTGTTGGATTTCTGGCCTCTGAATCCCTTTTCTCCTCACAAATGACGCAGACCACATTGGTTGCAAGGTCAGGTCGCTGCTGGCACCCTCAAAGCCCCTCAGATCTGCTCGACTGGCCAAGCTCCCAACTAGAATCAGCCTTTTCTTCTGGTCCTTAAGAATGAGCATCAAATGGACTTCTGAGACCAAGGCCCCTGGGAGCTGCCCAGGACCAGACATAGCTCAGGAACCAGAGCCGTTCAGAAGGTGCTGGCGGCTGGAGAGCCTGGGTGGCTCAGTCGTTAAGCATCTGCCTTCAGCTTGGGTCATGATCCCAGGGTCGTGGGATCGAGCCCCGCTCGGCGGGAAGCCTGCTTCTCCCTCTCCTGCTCCCCCAGCTTGTGTACGCTCTTACTGTCTCTCTGTGAAATATATATGTATATATATCTTTAAAAAAAAAAAAAGCCAAAACATAAAAAAGCAGCTGGCCCCAATTATGGGAAGCATAAGAAAGCCACACAAACCCTAAGGACTAAAACAGGCCTCTGGGTGACTGCTTAAACAACACTAGGTCTGAATTCTGGGTACTGGTTGGAATCTTCTAGGGAGGTTTTAAAATACCGATGCATGGGACCTACCGCATTTTAACTAAGTTGGAATCTCTGGAGGGTGTTCCCAAGGCGGCTGTGCTCTTAGAATGGTTGCAGGAGTTTTTAATGTGCTCCTGCTGAGAAGCCCTGAACTAGAAGGGCAGACATTGCCTGGAACTTTGTCTGGTTTCGGATTCCCGAGGACACAAATGCATTAGCTCAATATTTATTACCACTATTGTGTTGCAGGCACCCTTTTACTTATTTTTTTTTAAGATTTTATTTATTTATTTGTCGGACAAAGATCACAAGTAGGTAAAGGCAGGCAGAGAGAGAAGGGAAGCAGGCTCCCTGCTGAGCAGAGAGCCCGCTGCAGGGCTCGATTCCAGGACCCTGGGATCATGACCTGAGCCGAAGGCAGAGGCTTTAACCCACTGAGCCACCCAGGTGCCCCGCAGGTACCCTTTTAGGTAAGGGGACACAACTATGGACAAAATAGCAAACTTTACTGCCCTTGTTGGAGCTTGAATTCTAATAGGGATTTTTTGGTCCTGCTTTTGCTCGAGGGAGGGCAACAAAACCGTGCTCCGTGCTCAGTTACCCCAGAGCTGCCTGAGATATCCAGGAGAAAATGAGAATTCTCTCCAGACCCCTCCTCTACTCATAGCCACTGTCTTCGGAACCCTGCCGTGAGCTAGGGATGAAACCCCTCTTTCATTCACCCTTCTCCAGGAGCTCTACAGTTCGAGCACTGATACTCAGAGTCAGGGTCCACTGGCACCATGACTGACCCTATCCTGATGAGGCCAGTCTTAGCTCAAATGAGGACCAGTGATAAAAGCATCTGTGTATGGAGATATTTGCCAAGAACTATCATATGGTCTTGAAAGTTATTTCTATGAACCATACAATCGACCTTGGTACCTTTAACACTCTGAACACCTCTAACCTTGTCAACAGAAAGGATATATTCCTCAGCCCTTAATATGGGCTAAAGAAATAGTTGAAGATACTTTAGAAGATCTCTGACCCTCAGGGCACTGGAGTAATGTTTAATGACTGCATCGTATTCCATGAAACTGATCCACCAGAATTTATCGTTGTTGGACATTGTGATTCTTCCTAATTTTTCACAGCTATAAATAAGAAAGCAATAAACAATAATACAATTAAATCACTCTCTCTATATATAACCCTGATTAAACCAAACACCCTTGTGAATGTTCACTGACGACTCATCATTCACCTTACCTGTTCTTTATTTGCTAATTTCTTGAGAACAAGGCACAGACCTCAAAATTTTTATCTCCCTTGATGAAATCATTGGATCATAGGGATTGAAAAAAACATTTCTACACTGATAACTCCCACATTTATATACTCAGTTCAGGCCTTCTACTGTCTTCCAGAATTGTATAATTTACCGTCTCCTGCTGCACCTCAGCCTTGGAAGTCTAATAAGCAATTCAAAATTAACATGTCCGAAACGACTCTGGCTTTTTCAGCAAAACAGACCACTACAGTCTTCCCTCTGTATCAGTCAATGCCAGCTTCATTCTTCTGGTTGTTCCAGCCCTAACTTAGATGAATTCCTGCCCCTTCTTCATCATGGCCTAGAACATGCTATTGGCTCCATCTTCAAACTATATCCTTAATCCACTTCTAACCCAAGGCACCATCATCTCCTTCCTGGCCCATTCCAGTAGCCTCCTAAAGCCTTCCTGCTTTTCCATTGCAGTCCCCCGACCCAGTCCGTTCTCAACACAGCAACCAGAATGAGCCAAAACGGTTCATTTTCCTCTGCTGAAAACGGTCCTATTATCCAGTGATCTAATGGCTTCCCAGCTCATTCAGAATAAAATTATGACTGCCCCCTTGGAAAGTTCAGTTTCGTGATCCCAGACTTGTATTACAACCTTCCCTTAGACTCCCTGCTCCAGCTGCACTGATCTCCTTGAGACTTTCCTAATTGGTCAGGCATACTTCCTCCTCAGGGCCTTTGCACTAACCCTGCCTTCTACCCTGCCTTGGAATACGGCTGCTAGATATCTTCATGGCCAGCTGCCTTACTTTTTTCAGATCTTTGCTCCTCAGATAATCTTTCTAAAAGCATCCTATTTTAAACAAAGACCCATATTTCTTGCCCTGCTTTGTTTTTCACAGTAGAAGTAGAAGCATCACGTATACTATATACTTTTTACTAAAATTTATTTTTTGCATTCCGTGTTTCCCTACTAGGTTGTAATTACATGATGACAGGGATTTTTGCCTATTTGATCACTGTTGTATCCCAGCACCTATATTAAATGATCATGCTCTAATAACATCATGTTTATCTTCTTTATAACTCCTATCACATTCATAATTTTCAGCCTTTTTTACATATCTGGGTAATGTCTTTGTCTCGGGCTAAAATGAAGGCCTCATGGAGGCCTTCAAATGTATTTGTTGATTGAGTGAATGAAGAAATACTTAAGTCTTTTCATATTATAAAATATATCCAAATGTGTGCAGGTTTTAAGCTTCATTCCATCTGATACCCTTAGGCTTGCAGCTTTTTTTTCCCCTCTTTCTGCCGTTGGATAATTAAAAAAAATTTTTTTCATATTATTATTATTTCTTAGAAATTTTATTTATTTGAGAGAGAAAGAGAGAGAGGGGGGATGAATGGATGTGGGGGCAGAGGAAGAAGCGGCTCGATCCCAGGACCCCAGGGTCAGGACCTGAGCTGAAGGCAGATGCTTAACCGACTGAACCACCAGGGCGCTCCTGTATTATTTATTTTTTGTAACAACTTTAATTACAGATAATTAACATACAAGTGTACCATTTAAATTGTACATTTGAATAGTTTTTACTATATTTACATCGTTGTGCAGACATCGCCACAGTCAATTTTAGAAGATTTTCATGACCCCCCCCACCCCCCTACCTCCCCACCCCCCCACCAAAGAAGCCACATATTCCTTCACAGTCACCACTACCACACCCGAATCCTCGCAACATTGCCCCCCCCACTTAGTCCTGGACAACCCCTATTTTGCATCTTGAGAAATTTGTCTATTCTGGACTTTTCATATAAATAGGATCACACAACATGTGATCTCTTGTGACTGGCTTCTTTCGTAGCGTCATGTTTTCAAGGATCACCTTTGTTGTGCTTGGATCAGTACTTCATTTGCTTTTATTGCTATATTATAAAGTCACTGAGAAACAAAAACCGCATTAATTTTTCAAAGAGAGATTAGTAATTGTAAAAAGGTCTAAAAAGTAGAAAAATGGCCCACCTTGGTCATTTCTTTGGGTCTCAGTTTCATTATTGGGCCTCCATGTGCAAATTTCACTTTTTTCCCCTGTCCATCTCTCTCACGACAGTTTGATTCGTAGACCAGCTGGAAGACTCGGAAAGGGAGAATGAAGCAAGTTTTCCTCTCCTCCATGCACGTTTTACGTTCCCATCAGCAGTGTATGAGTTTTCCCAGTTTTTCATAACGAAAGAGTTGTACAGCTACACATCTCCCACCGCCAGCATGTAAGAGTTCTTGTGCCCCTGGACACCCATGGATACGGCAGGATAGAACTGATCTTAAATTGTCCATTTTATAGCAAAACATATTATCCTATTGTTTTAATTTGCATTCATTTGATTACTAGTGAGTCACACGGGGTTTCATGTTTTAAACCTTTTATTTCAATGCTTTCTGAAATGATTCCCATGTCATTCGTTACTTTTCCTTTTTGTGTTATTGTGAATTAATGTTTTGAAGAATTTTTCTATAATAAAAGAACGAACTCTTTGCCAATCATATATGTTGTTACATATTTTTCTCCTTTTGGTGGAAAACCAAATGCGTACTTTTTTAAATGATTTGAAACTCATACTGTTATGATGTTCTGGGCATATTCAAATAATATACTTGGGAAGTCGTCTTTAACTTATATATTCCTCTAGTTATTCTTTTCTTTTTCTTTAAGATTTTATTTATTATTTATTTGACAGAGAGAGATCACAAGTAGGCAGAGAGGCAGGCTCCCTGCCGAGCAGAGATCCCCATGCGAGGCTCGATCCCTGGACCCTGGGACCATGACCTGAGCCGAAGGCAGAGGCTTTAATCCACTGAGCCACCCACGTGCCCCTACTTATTCTCTTCTTAACTCTCAGTTTTTATCTTATAAGGAATTAATGTTGATTTACAGTCTGAAATAGGGATCTGAGTTTTTTCTACCACCTAACATTTTCAAAAGCTGTAAAAGAGATGAGATGAAAGTAATGTTCAGTTTAACTCTTAGTAAATAAGAAAATTTAATGAGCCAGGGCCTGTTGTGCTCAATACAGTAATCTCAATTAAACCAAACATGCACACAATGCTTTAGGAAGATTGATTTCAACTTCACCAAAGCAAGCTGGAAGTGCCAAGTATTAGTAATAGTGGCTTTTGGCCAATTTGAATAATGCTGCTATAATCAGATATATGTTAAAATACCAGAAATACATTTTAGCAATATCAATTGCTAAATGAAGACATATATTTTAAATGTCCATAGACTTCAAAGACAGAAAATTATCATTTCTAGTTGAAAAGTAATTCTGAGAGCAGGCAGTGAGATTGGCATTTCTACATAATATTGCTGATGACGTGTAGTTGTATATTCTGAAATCAAACTAGGGACAGTGTATCGAGAACTTCAGATATATCCATACATGTTTGGTCTAATAATTCCATTTAAATCGAATCATCTATTTACTCGACAGATATTGAATATCTGAGAGATATTGGACTCTCTGATGAGGCCTGGGAACATGGTGACCCCTGCTCTTATGGAGCTTACATTCTAACTAGGAAAAAAGTGGAGAGCGTAGACATTAAATGATCACACAAAGGATGTTATAATTACAGGGGTAATGTGTTACCATAGAAAATGACCGAGTGTTAGCGAAACCTGTTGGAGAGGTGCCTGACCCACACGTGGAGGCCAGGGAAGGCTTCTCAGAGGAGATGACATAGAATTCAGGACCTGAGCAAAGACGAGGTGAACAAGAGTGCACGTGAAGGGTGGCGTTCGTACAGCCCAGACAACTGAGGCAAGTCACCAGACAGGAAGGAACACATAAGGGGGAATGTCCCTCTGAGTCATAAGCAGAGGAAATCAGGCCTCTGTGCGAATGAATATCACATCTGAAGTAAATCACCAAAGGTGCACATTCTTTTTTGTCACCCTGAAAGAATCTTATCATAAAAAGAGTCTTATTGTAAATTAATATAATAATGTCTCTGGATTTTAACGATCAGTAATTTGGGTCTGCTGAAACACATGCCATCTGGAATGTTTAAAATATCATGGAATCTGTTCTAGAAACAACCCGGTCAAAATGCCTTGTCATAGTTGAAGGAGGACTTCAACTACCTCCATTTTGACATCGGTCTGGACTTTCTAATTAAGTTCTTTTTTCCAGCTTATCTCTTAACTCAGGCAAGACCCAGTGGGCAAAGCATCCCGTGATGGGAACTGAAACCACCCTCCCAAGCAATAGTGACTGCCCTGAGCCCTCAAGGCCCTGGCCATGACTGACCCCCGCGATAATCATCGACCTGACCTTTATTGCCCACTTGAATGTGCCCTCTGACCTCTGTTCCACATTTTCTTTTTTTTTTGTTTAAAGATTTTATTTATGTATTGCAGAGGGAAGAGAGAGAAGCAGGCTCTCTGCTGAGCAGAGAGGCCGTTGCGGGGCTCGATTCCAGGACCCCGGGATCATGACCTGAGCTGACGCTTAACCCACTGAGCCACACAGGCACCCCACACATTTTCTTTATATAAACCTAGAAGTGTGTTTCCCCACTTTGCAGACAGTCTTCGAGACATACATCCACTGTGTTCTTGGTGTTGACCTCACTGAAATAAATTTCCTTCTCATTTCACCACCACTATTGTGTCTGGCTTTCGGATTTTGTTGGCTGTTGTCTGTGTGGGATGCCTGAGGCCAGATGCTCCTGCTCCCCTATACCCCAGTTCCCTTGCATGGGAGAACAGTAAGCATGTTGCCGGATGATTCCCATACAGGCCAGCTTACAAACTGCTCCTCTCTCCTCTTTCCCATGATATGCCGCACACTGCATGCTTTTACTCCTTTTTGTCATCTTTTTGCCAGCGAACGGCATTACTGTCTTCTTACAGAATCTGCAGTCTTACACATTTGGCTCCCAGATGACTTCCCTTACCCTGACCTCTCCAGAGCTTGTCAGGATGGAATTCCTAATTCTCTTTCTCTTCTCTCCTCCTTCCAATCTAGTTGAGGTTTAATGGGACAGAGGCTAAGTGCCGCATAGTCGCTCTGGAGTCACACTCAATCATCATTCTCAATTACTGGTAGAGAGTCTACTATTCTCTTAGGGCCTTTACACTAGCCTTCAAGTATGTGGAGCACCGTTGAATGGGAAGTCAGCGGTGATTACAGTTAACATGCAGGATGAGAAATACAGAAACAGAGTTGGAAGGAGACCTTAGGATCAGTTGGCCTAGTGCCCTCGGGAAATGTCATCATGACCCCTATTTCCTCCTCCCCCATCCTCTGTGACCTCTACTCTAGGAACTTGGCTTTTTCTTCTGAGCTTCTGTGGTTTAGCATTCACTGATTTATACTGAGAGTAAGACTGTTCACATACTTATCATCTCTGCCACCCATAAAGCATGTTGAAGGTGGGACCCAGTCCCGCTCATCACTGTGGTCCCCAGAGCTCACCAAGCACCTGAAAAGTAATGGAGACCCACGAGTTTTTGAATGGTTAAATGCTGTTAGTATGAAGAGAGAGACAGTGGAAACAAAACTGTGCAAAAATCACAGCGTGCAGCAGACAGCTGTTGTACCCACACGCCAAGTCCCACCGCCCACGTGTGGCCTGTCGGGGAGATTCCCAGCTGAGGGTCAAAGGCAGAGCGCTAGTTCTCATCAGATCACGCCAGGGGTTCTTCTCTTTCGTGACCAGCTCCTCAGGGCCCGGTACAGATACCCATGGGCCGCATATGCACAAGGTAGCCTTCGAGTCTCCTGTCTCTTGGTGCACCTAACTGCTGTTGATTGATGAGTGGTCTTCTTCTTCTTCTTTTTTTTTTTTCTTTTTTAGTTTTATTTTACCAAGAATTGGAGGGGGTTGGGTGGGAATCTGAATATATTCTGGGGGTTTCAAGGAGGCAGATGTGTGTGTGAGGAAGTTCATTTGAGGAGTTGCCAACACTTGAGTGATGATACACGTCACCACCCCCCCACGACATGGATCTGCTGTGACAGGCAAAGCAGACTTACAGCCCTAACAGGCTGCATATGCCAGACCAGGAGCGTCAGCCCTGTTCTAAACAAGGCACAAGAACAAAGGTTTGGTACTGGCTTCCCGGTAATTGAGAGCCAATGTCTTGCTTACAAAAGTGAACGTTGGGGATTATAATTTGAAAACTGCTGAATCCTCCCAGGATTGTTTTGTAGAGATATCATCTAATAAACCAAGAAAGAAAAGTAACTGTAAAAGTAAAAATCTCACAATATTAGGCAAGGAAAACAGTGTGGTCACTCCATATGGTAGTATGGCGGGACAATGTTTCAACTTATTTCTGGAAAAAAATAAATATTTTATACACACACACACACACACACACACAGGTGTCTATTCCATATGGGGTAAAGTGCATGGTGAGCTTTTCCGATGCCCCCTAATACAAGCCACTGACACCAGGGTATGAATGTTGGACATTAAGACAAAGTCGGGGAGTTTCATGAAGCATCTGTGAGGTAGGTTGTTTCTCAATACTTAAGAAAAAGTCTGTAATCTTTGTGTGTAGCATTGGGTAGAAGGAAAAAGAGAAATTAAAGGTCTGGTGTTTATACAAAACACACCACATTGAAAATTGCCTACCTGAGGTATCCTGCCTTTTGTTTTATTACACATAAAACAGAAAGAGAAGGGAAGAAACAGGGGAGAAAATAAAATTAGATTGACATACATAAATTATATGTTTGTTTTATTGTCTATTTTTAAATTAAATTTTATTTTTTTAGATTTGATTTTTTTAAGTAAGGTCTACCCCCAGTGTGGGGCTTGGACTCACAACTCGGAGATCAAGAGTCATATGTTCTAGCCACTGAGCCAGCCAGGTGCCTCTATGTATATTCTAAATATGCTTATATGCATTTCTAGGTATATGTCAGTATCAACGATCACTTTATAGAGTGTTATCTAACAGATTAAATGAAAAAATAAGACTAATAATGCACATCGGATGTGCATTTATGAAGAGATACTGCTAAAATGCTTTTTAAAAATGTAATCCCTTCAGAAACACTAACAAACACGACAAAGTTCTTTATATTAACAATTTACTTAGCATATCCTTCATGGATAATCCAAAAGGAATCTTTCATTCAGCTCATATGGAATTATAAATTTGCCCTGATGGAAGCTTAATCCACAGTGTGCTGAATGATTTTCCTGCGGCAAGTATTTTGAAGACATTCTTACAGTTTATATCAACACTTAGCTCAGGTTATCCATAATAATGAACACTTTTATTTTATTTTTGCTCAACAAATAATTATTTAATACTCACTATGTCTCAGGCATTGTTCTATATGCTTTACAAATAGGAATACAATGAATCATTATAACAATTCTCTGAAGTAGATACCATTATTATCCATGATTTACGGATGAAGGCATTCCAGCTGAGAGCAGTTTTAAAGCAACTTGCTCAGAGTCCCGGAACTGGTAAATGCTGGAGTCGGGGTCCAAATGCAGCCAGTTTGGATTCAAGGTGGTTGCCGTTAATGCCTCATCTTGTAGCCAACCATCATTCTCCGTTCAAATCAGAAGGAAGAGCTGACTCTTCAGATACCCATCCTAGCACTTCCTGCCTGTGAGACCCAGTGGGACATGACTAGCAACAACCCCTGAATGTTTGACTAGGTAAAATATTAATTCCGACCACCCGATCTCAATTTTTGTTTGGGGTGACTGGTTGCCATTTGGGGAAAACGTCAGAGCTTTGTATCCATTGATCTGAGGATAGATGTAGTTTTTTGTTTTGTTTGTTTGTTTTGCTTGTTTGTTTGTTTTGTTTTAAAACTAAGTGAACATATGGGGCGCCTGGGTGGCTCAGTCGGTCAAGCATCTGCCTTCAGCTCAGGTCATGATCTCAGGGTCCTGGGATGGAGTCCTGCATCGGGCTCCCTGCTCAGTGGGAGTCTACTTCTGTCTCTCCCTCTGCCTGCTGCTCCCCTGCTTGTGTTCTCTTTCTCTGTCAAGTAAATAAGTAAAATCTTAAAACAAAACAAAAAAACAACTAAGAGAACCTTCACTGGTGTTGAGGATGCCCAAGACTGTAGGCTAGTAAGTTTGCTTTTCATCCTGTCTCTTTATAGAGACATATCCTGTCTCTTTTCTTCTATCCTGTCTCCTGCTCATCAGCTCACCAGTGACGTCCTCAGAGAGGTTTTCCCTAAGTCCCTATCTGAAAACCTCCTACACACACACACACACACACACACACACACACACACACACAGAGTCACTGGCTATCACAACATCCTGTTTTTCTTCATAGTACTACTTTCTATATGAAGTCATGTTGATTCCTTTTTCTATTCCCCTCCCCTTCCAGTATAAGCCCATGGAGGCAGTCCTTTCCGTCATTACTGACCCCTATACCCTCCCTACCGAGACACAGAGGTGGTACTCAGTAGATAGGTTTTTGAATTCATGAAATGAGAAGATGGTGAGTAGAATTTCACAAAAACGATTCTGGCACTCACTGGAAGCAATGAAGGAGACAGTGCAGAAAGAGATGGGAGTGCTGGGAAACACAAATACCTCTGTTGAATTGAGAGTGCCTAAGCATTTATTCTCTTCATGATTTCACACTCAATCCCAGGAACATGGGGAAACTGTTCAAGTTACTTTCCAGGGAAAGAGAAACCTCATGGTTGCTAAATCAGAAACCAGAGGATTTACTAATCTTTAAAAGACAGGACATGCCTCTTGCTAACTTTTCTATTTTATCCTTCAGCTTAAATCCGTTTCTGTTCAGTGGAGGACAGGTGGTCGCCATCTTTCTTTTAATAGTCCATGGAACAGTTTACTATCCATCACAGAAATCTGACCATTCTTCTTTCCAGCCTGAATGATTTCAGCTAGCTCTTCTTTCTTACATTTCATTTTGAGTAATTCTGTAATCATCGTGGTGCCTTCTCTATTGATTCTCATGTTGGAGCTCTGGAAAAGAGGAAGCTAGGACACAGTGTAGTCACTATCAGCTTGTGTGGGCCTGTTAGTCTTTGCGCTTTCTTGGATTTGTAGCATTTGCACCTCCAAGGCTCCTTTCAAATGAACAGTTCACAGCCAGCATCCATTTTCACTGTTTGCTCTGAATGTTATTTCAGTAGGTTCTTAACAATATGGTCATCCTGAATTTCTCACTCTATGGGATTGGTATCTCTGGGATTAACAGACTGTGACTCCCCTCATGTGCTCTCTTGGGGCTGGCAATCTTGAATGAACATTTGTTTTTTAGATTTACTCTGCTCCTTCGAGACAGTTGGAATTGATTTTTTTCCCTTTTCCTTCCAGCAGTCATTTACTACCTTTCATCAAATATAATCAGTCTTCTCTACAAGATAGTGAAAACAAAGTGGAGTTTGCATGCCATTAACTCCACAGTTGCAAGTTTCTTCTCTGATCTAAGTCAGCCATTTTGAATGATAGCAAGGTGTTATAAGGAAGAACTGCCTTGAGCAGGAAGGGAGAAGTGTATTTATAGGACAGAAAAGCCATCCTATGAGGAAGAGTCATGACTAAGTATAGCCGACTAGTGGAAGGGGAGAAAATATTTTTCATTTTTTGCTTATAAGGGCATCGGAAACTTTATTAGAACCTTAGTTTTAACCTTTCCTATCATCAGGAAAGACACCTAAGTTGAGAATACATAATATTTCTGACAACTGGTAATGGAAGAAAGATTTGCAATACATGAGCAAGTGTTTCTACCTCCAGGATAAACAAAAGGCCTGGCAAGGCTCTTAGTCTGACCACATCCAATTATTTTTTTAATACCAAAAAGAACAACTGTGAAATTGGCTGTTAATTTGAAATAGATCATGTTTGGAATGAATGTATGTATTAGAGATAGCTTTATATCATGGAAAAGCATTTAATGATATTGTCTGTCATTTTGTTATCTATTAAAAATCATTTTGACTTAACAGAGAGTTAATTAACTTAACACATAATTATTGATTACCTACTATACACTGAGCACAATTTCAGGTACCAAGTACAGCAATAGCAAAATTGTACAAATTCCACTCTCACTCTAGTGGAACAAGACAGTGAATATAATTTAAAAAAATGCTATGGGACGCCTGAGTATCATAACTGTTGTGCGATGAAAGTAGAGCCATGTAAAAAGGATCAGGAGTGTTGGGGTGGGAGAGAAGAGATGCAGGTCGCAGTTTGAATTAGGCTGCTCGGGATTGTTCTGACCAAGAAAGAAACATTTGGACAAAGACATGATGGAGATGGGGAAGTAGTCAAGTGGCTCTCTGGGGGAGAAACATTCCAGGCCAAGGGCATCACTAATAAAAGATTCTAAGGCCAGAGTAGGCCTGGCATATTCAGGGAAGCAATGAGTGGGAGAGAATTCGAAAATGAGGTCAGAGTGGTAACAGGTAGCCATGGGAAAGTGGGAAGGCAGGACTGGCGTAGCACAGGCTTCTGGTAAGCCAGAAAATTCAAATGCAAACAGCTTGCTGGAAAGCCTGCCCTCTGCACGCTGTAGCCTGATCCAGTAGGAGGCTTTCTGTTGAGACGCAAGTTCATAGAATTGCTTTGACTTAATTAAACACTATCATAATTTGGAATGGGTCTTCATCAGCAGAGTCTTCTAGTCCTGTGTGGTGCACCAAAAATGACCAGACCAGCTAAAAATCTAACAGACCCTGCTACTATTCATTGAGTACCATAAAATGTCACCTTATCCTATCCCTGGGAAAACCAAAACAAAACAGCAACAAGAACCAAGCAGAACATGGAATAATAACTACAACCACCATAAAATTGTGTCTCTTAGAAGGCTCCCATATTAAGCCCTGCAATCATTTTATATACCTGTAAGTGACTGACTTTATCAGCACATTTCCTGAATAGCTGGTTTGGGCCACTGAGTCCCTGAGGGCTAGTTGTGATAGAATAGATGTCAGAGCAAGAGGCAAATGGGCTGGGGCAGGATTGCTGAAAGAAGATAAAGATGATGCCTGCAAGGTCAAAGGCACTAAACAACTTTGTCAGTTTTGAATGCTGGTGGCAGGCTGAGCATCTGACTCCCGAATGGTCTCAGTTAATAAGCTGGTCTCGACAGCATGGAAATCTGTTAAGCTTTACTGATCACTTAATCATTCTGCCAAATGATTTCTTAATCTTCCCTTCATATGAGGCCTCTGAGATGAAATGCGTATGAAAACTACTCATCACACTGATTATGACGGTGGCAGAAGGGAAAATGGAAAGATAGGCAAGTCCTCTTGTCTTTGGTGAAACAGGAATTCCCCAAGCAGTGAGGCAGCCGTAAAGGTGATCTTTGCAGTCAAGTCACTTGGCACGGGGGAAATTGTGAGAGTGGTACTGGGATCGGTAGGCTTGATACAGAACATGTGTTTGTTATGCACAAGAGATATTCACACTGGCTGATTCCTTGGTTCATCGTCTTTTCGTTTACTTCTGACAACATTGAACTTTACTTAGCTCAGTGCACCTGGAAAACATCCAGATTAAGAAATCCCTTGACCCTTTGTGTTCCAGGAAAGGGGTTACTGAAAAGAATCACATGTCCCCCCGTGACTTCGATAAGACTCAGAGTGACCTGCTTGTTGTATCTAGGACCAGGCCAGACGCGGATCTACCACATTCCCATTTGTTGTTTTATCAATGATTAGCCGAACTGTTTGTAGCCAATGACCAATCTGGACAATAAACCGGCTAACCTGACTTGATCAAACTTTAATTTTCTCTGCTTCCCCCACACCCAAGAATTGTATCTATCCTTCACCAGCTTTACAATGCAGAACAGTCCCTCCTTAAGGGCCCCTCCTAAGAATAGGGTAGCCTGACCCAAAGGAGAAACAGTTCCTGCTCAACTGTCTAATCAGGCCATCTACTCCTCCCGCTCCACTCTATCTGCTTCTTTCTAACCTTGCTTATCCTTCCCTGTGAAAGAAAATTCCTTTCTGCCTTATTTTTGAAACACTTGCAGATCCCATGGTTGGAGTGTCCTCTCTATTGCAATAGTCTCCCTCCCCCTATTACAGTAGGCAACCTCCCATTATGGCAATAATCATTTTAAGCAAAGAATCTCCTTACCAAGCTCCACGTGTGATTTTTATCTGGCACATCCAACAAAAGGCAACAGTACTCTGACAACATAAAATAAGAAAAGAACACACCCTTTTTGGTGACTATCTGAAGTCCTGCCAATCCCTAACTAACTCACAGAGTGATTTTACCAGCTGGCTTCTTGAGGGTAAGTTGGTTTTGGTGGTACGTGTATGTGTGTTTTCATGATCCTGTGCCTGTGTCTTTGGATAGGGGTATGTAGGGAAAGCCGGCATGAGGTCAAAGAAACGCCCATAGACATTACACTGGTCTGAATGTCTGTGTCCCCCCGAATTTCATATGTTGAAACCCTAACCCCCAAAGATGTTGTATTAGGAGATGGGGCCTTTGGGAGGTGATTAGGTCATAATGGGTGCCCTTATAAGAGACTCCAGAGAATTCCCTAGACTCCCAAGGACCCAGGAGGGCACCAACTATGAACCAGGAAGTGGGCCCTCACCAGCCACCATACTGAATCTGCTGGCTCCTGACCTTGGACTTCTAGCCTTCAAAATTATGAAAAATAAATTTCTGTTGTTGATAGGCTCCTCACTTTGTGGTATTTTGTTATAGCAGCACAAACGGATTAAGACAAACATGCTCTTGGTTTACAGATATGTTAAAGAACAAAAATTCGACAGAGTCCGTTTGAAGATCTAACGGGCTTTATCAAGCAATTCATGAATGGAGCAATATCCCATCTAGCAAGTAGAGAGATGGTCCAAGTTGCACAAAATGGGATGTTTTTCTAGGCAGGAGGGTAGGGCAAGGAAGGGCAGGAGGGAAGGCAAGGAACTTTTAGCAAAACAGAACTAAAAAAGGATTGTTTCATCTCCTTTTGGGGTGGGGAGGGAACACCTGGGTTGTTACCATGCAGATGACCTCACTAGTGCTGATCTAGAAATTTCGGATTGACTGTTAACTTAAAAGGTCATTCCTAGGAGAGGTTAAAACTGTGATTAAGTCTTGGCTTGCTGTCCTGAGGGATGAATGACTCTATTTGGGGCTTGTTGTTCCTTTTTCCAGAGCTAGGGGCTCCCCATGCTGACTCCTGATGCCAAGAGGGGAAGGCTGCTGAAGTTGGACCCCCTGTGGCGGGGCTCTTAAGGCCTCCGTGGGAGTCAGGTGTCTCCCACGATGTCCTCATCAGGGAAACTCCCACAGTACCCTGGATGGTAAGGCTAAGGTGTCTCCCTGACATCTGGCCTCAGGAGAACAGGCAGATCTGCTATGGAGCGTGGTGTTTGACATCCCTCTATGAGCCCCTCAGAAGTGTCCACTGGTGGCCTGGTTCATCCTGAGTCCCAGATCCAGACCGAGCTCAGGGTGCGGAGATGCTGAGTCACAGGGGCTCGCCTTGTTTCTTTTCTAACAGGTGTTAATGACCCCCCGTCCTGTCCCATCTCAGACCTGGAGAAACTCAGTTCCTGAGAGAACAGAGCTTAGACTTTTCTCATTTTTGTAGTAACTTCATGCAGAGTTATTTCATGTAGATGTTAACATATATTTAATTTGTTTAGTAATTAAGCACTTACACAGCATAGCATTTTTTCAATGGAATTTTGAGCCATTTTCTTGCTAATTGTGGTTTAAAAAAAAAACACACAATGTCTCTAATTTACCCAATTAGGGATTACACTGCAAAATATTTTAGAGAGTTGTTCAAATGATTCGTAGCAAATTACTTCTCAGGAAAAGAAATGGCAATCCTATGACTTCAAAAAGATGCCAGGGATGTGTATATCATGAATGCTATTTCTTTCATGAGCTTTTCTACCAACTCCAATTCGTTTCAAGGGGTAAAGAAAAATCAGTTGTATCTCAGAGCTTGCAATTCAAACACCATGTCATTTTCTCCTGTTGTGGTTACGGTATCAAACTCTCTACATCCACAGATCCGCTTTCATTTTTTGTGATGTTTGTTATATTCTTTAGTTAATCTTCCACTTAGCAGTTGTAATGTTCTTCTCCAGACTCCTGACATTAATGCAGCTGAGTTTAAGAGCTCACTTCAGCTTCTGTCAAAGAGATTTCAAATCTACTCTTACATGAGCGAGTGGTGGTCTGCCAAATTCACTTTAATTTGGGGAATTATTATTTAATTTTAGAAAAGATAACCCAGAAGTTAACATAAGAGAAAACATAAATCAATACCCACAAATGTCACAACCTAGAATTCTGTGCCAATTAGGAAGAAATGTGATTTCAAAAGGCCACTTAAGCAACCTAATTATTAGCCACCCAGTGAGAATGTATCAAAATAAGTTAAAATAGATAAAATCAGTACTAGCATCAGGTTCATCTCAAAAGGATTGACAAGGGCAAAAGCAAAACAAAAAGAATAATGAAACCACACCAAAATAGTACATGAAGACTGACAAGGAAGGAACTTCCAAATCAATCAATTCTATTTCTGGAATTCTTATTTTTATTTGTTATTTTTAGAGAGCAGGGGCAAGGATAGAGAGAGTGGGAGAGAGAGAATCCCAAGCTGGCTTCACACCCAAGGAGGAGCCTGACACGGGGCTTGATCTCAGAACACAGAGACCATAACCTAAGCCAAAATCAAGAGTTGGACACCCAACTGACCGAGTCACCCAGGCACCCAGAATGGAATTCTTTATGCCAGTGTCTATCTGTGACACAGAAAACAAATAACTCCAGCTAAAGAAATAGTCTGGCATGAAAGCTTTTTCCTCATTGTTATTATTCTTCATTGATGACTATTTCTCTGTACTATTGGTAATAGCGGGCAGCAGTCCAGAGCACAGACTCTGGAGATGGACTATGTGGATTCAAATCCCCGTGCCATAGCTTTATTAACAGTGTAAGTTCGAGCAAGTCACTCAGCATGACTGCACCTTTTTTTATCATCTGCAAATGTACATAAGAAGAGCCACTTCCCACGACTGCTGTGTAGACCAACGGAGTGAAGACAATGCCTGACTTGTATGTAGCAAGCCCTCATTACTAACTTGACTAACCTCATTAGCTACTCCCCATCCCTTTTATCAGAGACTGAGACACACAATAAAAGATAATCAATAAAAGATACTCGGAATTCTAAGCAATTTCAGATCATAGATGTGTATGTTGGTTTTCAATGTACAGGGACAAATAACTTAAAAGTAATAAAAGTGATGTCTGGCAGAGGAAGGCTGTCTAAAATGCCAACCCTTCACAAGAGCAACAGAGAAGCTGACAAAAACTGTCAGATTCAACTTTTCTGGGACTCTGGAATCTAATCTATACTTACAACAACCAAGGAAATGCTCAGCAAAGAGAAAGACTGCTGAATTTTGGTAAGAGAGCTCTTCAATGTAAAGAATAAAGAGCATTTCAACGTACCCTGTTATCTCCTACACCCCGGTGTGGAAGGAGCTTTGAATGGCATTCCCAGTGAAGGTTGTCAGTACAAGAGAAAGCAATATGGATTTTCCTCTCAAAGAATTATGTATGTCTTGACCTTGCCTATGGCTCCCTGAGGGATTGGAATAAGCATTTGCTTCCATTTTGCCAATCTCAGAGCTTCCCCAGGACTGTGGTGGCATCCTGGGCAGTGTTTGTCAAAAATATTTCTAGGCAAATGTATTAGGTGTTGCTCCCTGGTACAAAAGGTGATGGTTGGGGTAAGAAATATACTAAACAAATTTAAGAAGGAAGAATCTTGGGAAGAAAAATACTTGGAGAATAAAAACTTTGAAAAACTCCCATGAATTCCAAACACTCTAGAAGTCTACATGAATGCCTAGATCAGAACACATTCTCAGAAATGACCTGAGTAGTCCTTAAGCTCTCACTACTGGCCAACCTTCAGGCTCTGTACAACCAAGAAGTGAAGGCTAAGGTAGAGTTTTAAACTTCCTGCCTAAGCGATGAAGGAGTGCCCCAATACATATCTGATCTACAAAGACTGGAATAATCTTGAGTTTCATTTGGATTAGTTTGGTTCCCGGTACTGAAGGAAAAGGCTCTCAACTCAGCTAATGGAACAGAGACTTCAGTTGGTCATACACAAGAAAAAGTACAGAGGATACAAGATTAATTTTAAAAAGCCAGGAGAACAAACAAACAAACATCAACACCCACACAAGCAGCAACAGGAAACCTTAAGGAAGGGGGGGAATATAATTTTCAGAGTTGCCACATTATGATATTCAAAATGTCCAGTTTTTTAAAAATTTTCAGAAAAATTATAAGGCGTGTAAAGAAACAAGAAATCATATCCCATTCACAAGAAAAAAGCAATTAATAGAAACTATCCCTGGGAAAACCCAGCCTAGAATCACTTTTCACAGAAAATAATTCTAATCCTTCTTTAATACAAACAAGCCAGAGTTTTTCTTTTTCTATTTTCACATGTATGATGCATGCATTAAGACACCCTTGAATTATCTTAAACCATTGTGATACATGTGATTTTTTAAAAGAGAACATTTTCATTTAAAAGTTGCTGAATTTTATGTTTCATTCTTCAGGTTATCATCTTTAGATGTCTTGATATAAAATTCATCAGCAGTTTGAGGGAGATGGTTTTGCAACAGCAGTTTCCACTGACATTTTTTTGGGATCAATACAATTTAACTCAAAGAGCAGATAACACATTCTGTCACTTTGTGCCTGTCAATTAATGGTACTCCCGAGAGTTAAATTATTTCAGTATTCAGGGGAAGAATTAGCAATGGAATGGCCTTATTACTGTTTAGAAATAAGTCAGTTTCTCTGTCTTACTAATACATCTGTGTACATGTTTTTTCTTTATTCTTTTCTTTTCTGTATGTATTTCCGATGGGCATTCTTAAACGAGCTCCAAAGAGAAGGACATTAAAGTGATGGAAAATGTTCTGGAACCACCAGTAGAAGTGACACATAGATATATCATAGTTGGTCATTCTGGAAGATATATGCTATATCTGAAAGTATTTAAGCAATCAGAAAAGACATAAGACCTTCTGAGACCAGTGATTTCTACTCTCTGAAGTGATTTCTAGAGGTGGCTTTTGTTTGGGAAAAGATAATGATATTTGCTGTGAAATGATAAATAAGGCACGAGAATCAGATCTGTCACTGATCACTTACAACTGAAAATCTTAAATCCAGTTTACAGCCTTGTGGTGTTCAAAGACTCATACAATCTGTTTCAAATTTACTTTCCCAATCTCATTTTTAGCCATTACCCTGTTTGAAACTTTCACTCTAGGCAAACTGATCAAATTACTGTCTCTTGACATGACTTAACCTTTCCAACTCTACACCTCTTTCCAGAACACCCCTTTCTGGCATATCCTTACCACCCCCACTCCCCCAATGTTGCCTCCACTCCCATTCTGACTCCCCTGTTTCAGCCTGATAAAAGCCTAAGACCTCCAGAAGGAGATGTCACTGCCATATCCTCCCTGGAAAAGAGGTGTGCATCTTTTATTTGGCACTGGACAAAACCATGTATTGTTGGTTTTATTTCTATCTAAATTGGAGAATTCTGGATACCCCGCTAAACATCGTAGCTCTGGAGTCATTTGCTCTTGGAGAAGGCAATACCATAGCCTTCTATCCTGCCCTTCCTTAAGCAGTCAAAGAAGCCATTCTCTGATAACCTACCTTCTTTCTGCTTACAAAGACTTTTACTATTTTCTTAGTTAATACACAGGTGACCTCTAATCTTATAATCATTCTGTACATAGAGAAGAAATGTAAGTGTCAGGATGTCTAGAAAAATGCAGAAAAGTCCAGGGCTGGTTCACAGAGGACAGCCAGAGGTCAGGTGCTTGTGAGCCAACAACACCATTTCCTGACTAAGGGTTTTTAAAGTTGCAGTGGAACACAAATTCATTCCATCTTTCCTGATAACGGGAGGGATCAGGGTGGTGTGTTAAGTAGAAGCTGAAAGTTGCAGAAGATTGTGAAATGTAGGAAAAAGGATTTCTTGGAACTTCATAAATCTTGGTCAAAAATTGACATCGTTGAGCAGTCCTGAGTTTTTGGCTGCTCTATCTTCCTTGTGACAGCTTTCATGAATGACAGCTTCATTTCACATACAGCTTCATGAGAATAATGAAATCTCCAAGCTAAGGAAACCACGTTGGTTTCTGACTGTCTTGAAGTTTCTCAAGGGCCCCAAAGAACTGTCATGGCTCATGTCATGTCATGTCATGGCAGTGGTTGATATTTTTAGTTCTTTGGTTACATGTCTCATTGCTCTCCCTAAACTGTCAACTCTGGGTGAGCTTTGATAGAGAGTGAAATTTCTTATTTTACCTCCCTGATTCCTGAGACTCATTTCTGCAATGATGGGCTTAGAGTCTATAGAGACTAGATAGAAAGCATAAATTATGGTTTTTGCTGATGCATCTTTAGTAATAGACTCCTCTCACAGAAAAGGAATATGTGAAGATTTTCCATCAATCCTACTCACAGTTATTGTCACTGTCAACAAGGACTCTTGGGAGCATAGCTTGCCCCAGTCTCCTCTCCCCAAGACAGTTTCTTGTTTCTATGATTCAGCTTTTGTCGCAGTTAAAAACCATTTTTGAATCTGAAACCCTCTTTTTTGGGGGTAGGGGCAGTGAGGTAGGGGCAGAGGGAAAGTGAGAGAGAAATCTTTTTTTTTATGTTCTAGAATTTTATTTTATTTTATTTTTTTCCATTATCCTGGTTTTATTTTATTTATTTTTTTAAAGATTTTTTTTTATTTATTTGACAGATCACACATAGGCAGAGAGGCAGGCAGAGAGAGAGAGGAAGAGGAGGCAGGCTCCCCGCTGAGCAGAGAGCCCGATGCGGGACTCGATCCCAGGACCCTGGAATCATGACCTGAGCCGAAGGCAGAGGCCTTAACCACTGAGCCACCCAGGCGTCCCTATCCTGGTTTTATTTTTAACTTTTTTATTGTGTTATGTTAGTCACCATACAGTAAGTCATTAGTTTTTGATGTAGTGTTCCATGATTCATTGTTTGCATATAACACCCAGTGCTCCATGTAATCCGTGCCCTCCTTAATACCCATCACCGGGCTCACCATCCCCCCACCCCCTCCCTTCTAAAACCCTCAAATTGCTTCCTGGAGTCCATAGTCTCTCATGGCTCAGGGAGACAGAGAATCTTAAGGAAGCTTGAGGCCCAGCACAGAGCCCAACACACAGCTCGAACTCATGACCCTAAGATCATGACCTCAGCCAAAATTGAGTGTCGAACACTTAATTGACTGAGCCACCAAGGCCCCCTCAAATCTGAAGATCTTTTATTACAAGTTTGTAAATCTGGAATTGAATAGTAGCACAAGCAATGGCAATGTTAACAGTATGTTTTCTTCCAATATCCTATCTTCCAGACTTTTTGAACTTGACCAAGTGTAGGAAGTCCCTGACCTCAGTGGGATCTGGATCAGAACATTCTGCCCAAGGCTTCTCCTGCCTCCATAGTGGAAGTCCAGAAGATGATTTTATTCTGGTTATGGCTGCCCAGTCTCAGACCTCCATGCACTCGCTGGCAGGAGTAAAAGGATGCCCAAGAGCTCTGTGGACTTCTAAGAAGAACCCCCTCCCTCTCTGTTCAACGTTCAATGCCTCCCATCTATCATTTACCTTGAGATCATCAAGACAAATGGTATTGTGGCTATTTTCTTGATTTCCAATTATTACTACACGAGGGTGAGTATTTTTCAAGATTCTAACCTATCCACAGTTCCAGAGCAGTGAGGCGACCCCCACCCTACACTCTTTCTTCACTCCTCTCCCATTTTATTTTTCCCCATATGTCACCAAGTGATACACTGTATATTCTACTCATTCATTTGCTTAACTCCATCCACTGGTGGAGGGCAAGATTTCTTTATCTGTAGCCTTCATGAAATACCCAGTTGAACTTACAATCAGGTGTGGAGGCACACATAACACAACAACAGTAAAAGAAGTGGGGCGCCTGGGTGGCTCAGTCAGTCAAGCGTCCAACTGACTCCTGGTTCTGGTTCAGGTCATGATCTCAGGGTGCTGAGATCGAGCCCCACATTGGGTTCCACACTCAGCACAGAGTCCACTTTTCCCTCTCTCTCTGCTCCTCTCCCCTGCTCACAGTCTCTCTCTGTCTCTAAAATAAATAATAAATTAAATAAAATCTTAAGGATAAAGTGTAAAAGAAGTACACGGTAAAATTTCAAGGTCTTACCTTTTAAACTTGATAATTTGTTTTAGTTTTACAATACAGGTGCCACAGAGGCAGGGAACTTATCTTATCGGGGCTCCTAGCACAACCCACCAGTGGCTTTATTTATCAGTATTTGAGGACCAAATGCCTGTTTGCTTTCTCTTCACGAGGAGTTAGTTTCCAATTTAGATAATCAACTCATCACACTGAAGCATTTAAGGGAGTGATTTGGATTTCTCTGTTACATGTATGGGGTCTTTAATGGAGAGAACAGCAATTTCAGGTCTCCTGCCATAATTGCATCAGAAATTCTTTCACTGCGTAAAGAAATAAGCCTCGAGCTGTACTCCCATTGCCAGATGATCATTTCCTGCTACTACCTTAGTAATACGAAGCAATTATTTTCACTATTTTCCCAAACCATTATTCCTTCAATTTTATCTGTTCTTTTCTCTTGACATGTGACGATTCATGTACAAAAAGAAAAATAAGGCTATTATGGTCTATTTTCTCTGGTTATCATACTACATTTTCAAATTTTTCTCAAAGATCTGAATTTTGCTTTAGGATACTCTAATATGACCTTTATATCTTTTCTGTTAGAGTTTTGCTTACTTGGACAGATCCAGAATTTTTTTCTTCTTTCCCTGTATAGACATCTTGTTGTGCCAAAACTTTAAATTTAATCAATATATGCTTAGGGTACTCATTAATTCATTCAATAAAAATCTACTGAATAGCAACTATGTTGTAGATATGATGCTAGAAACACCTTTTTAAAGACACCGGGGACAAAAATCATTCCCTTTATGGACTTTTTAGTTGAATAGATAGGGTAAACATTTTATAAATAAATGGAGGTAAAGGGTGGGATTCCAAAGGAGTAAAAGATTATTTTTATTCTGGAGAAAGCATCAGTTAACTGCCACACTAAGTAATAAAAGATGAGTGAGTGGTTCTAGGAGGATAGAGTCAGGTAGAGCCTATGGTGTAAGAAAGTAGATGGTAAAAGTTACAGCTGAAGATGTTGGAGTAAAGACATTGTGTGCTAGGAGAAAGAGTTGGGACTTCATGGCCCAGAAAAATGGATTAAAGAGTCTGAACATTTTACCAGCCTGACAAACAAATTTGAAAGAAAGTTCATTCTGTCTTATCAACAATCTTGCTAGAGCAAGACTAGGAGGGTGATACCGCTGCATTCCCAGTAGTCAGGCAAAGGGAGTTGATGACATAAATGACTTCCTTTATTATCCGTTTCTAACCCATTGTCATGGCCAGTGATGTTTCCGTGTTTAGAAGCCAGAGATGAGGTCTGCAAGAAGGCACAGATAGTAATAGGGACTGTTGAGTTTTGATTTGCTGAGAGAATAACCAATTACAGAGAATCGCCAATTATGGCCCTCAATACGATTGATCTACAGGCCCTAGAATGCCAGGGTCAGGGCTAAAGTTCTTCCCAAGTTGTTTCTCAGAGAAGCCTTGTGAATAATGAAGCTCTAGTTTAAAAGTATGGGCATCCAACTGCACTACTGGGTATTTACCCAAAGAATGCAAAAAGACTAATTCAAAGGGACACATGCACCCCGATGTTTATAGCAGCATTACCTACCATAGCCAAACTATGGAAACAACCCAAGGTTTCAAGGGCTGATGGACTATTACTCAGCCATCAAAAGGAACGAAAGCTTCCCATTTGCAACAACATGGATGGAGCTTCAGAGTATTATGCTAAGTGAGATAAGTCAGAAAGTCAGAGAAAGACAAATACCATAGGATTTCACTCATATGTGGAATTTAAGAAACAAAGCAAATGATTAAAGGAAAAAACGAGAGTGAGACAAACCAAGAAACAGAATCTTAACTAAAGAGAACAAACTGATGGTTACCAGAGGGGTGGGGGGTGGGAGGCTCAGTGAAACAGGTGATGGGGATTAAGGAGTACACTTGTCCTGATGAGCACAGGGTGTTGTATGGAAGTGTTGAATCACTGTATTACACTCCTGAAACTAATGTCACATTGTATGTTAACTAACTGGAATTTAAATAATAACTTAAAAAAATAAATAACAGTTGAGCTCATTAAATATATATTTATAGTCTGTTTGACCACTAGGGTGTTGGACCGCAAGGGCAAACCACTCACATGACTGATTTCTGACTTGGATCTTTTGCTTTCTACTTTCTGACTCCAAGGGAAAAAACACCTCTGTAATTTCAAGATAGAAGGAAGCATTTTGGACTACTTGGTTGTGGTAATGTATACCTCAAGTGACAGCTCTGGCCTATGAAAGGGAGAACCTGGCCCAGACTGCAGTTATGACGCATGGAAATGGTGTTGAAATACAACTGGCAGTAATATTCAATGTACTGGTTCATTGAAACATTTCCAAGAGGAGTTCCTTCATTTCATCACATTTTGCTTGTCAAACTGAAACATTTTTCAGCTCCTCTGATGTCACTTCAATTAGTTAAGGCTCTGCTACACCTTTTGCAAAAATTACTTTTGCTAATCATTTTGTGATTACCCTACTAGACTGAGCCACTTGGGACCAAGAACTATGTTTTACTGGTTTTGTTGTGACCACAGTATCTAAGACAACTTCTGGCACCCAGTTAGTATCTAAATAAAAGACTTAATGCCATTTATTTGATCACTTTTCAACTTCCCATAAGATTTTTGTTTTACTACATAAAAACATACTGCGTGCAATAACCCTTTCCATCAATAGACAGTGTGCCTTATGGGGGAAAGGGCCATGTTTTTATTTCCCCCTTATCTGGCACAGAGCATAAACATGAATTACATTTATAAATTAAATGTTATGATGATGTCTTTGGCAATAGAATTATCAAAAGAGTGACAGTGATTTCACTATTATTATTATTATAAAATTATTTCACTCAGATTATGGTAAACAAAGGACAAATTTTAATTTGAGTGCAGAGATGACTGTGTAAAACCATCACCCAATTAGCTATATTCACTTCTGACAGGTTTCTCTAAGGCGTGGGATGGAGCTGTTCTGTGTAAGAAGTGAATTATTTCAATTATTGAAATAAACTTAATGGAACACATTAGCCACTAAATGGAAAAGTCAGCTAACTTTTTTCCGTTACAATATCTGCAGTATACTAACACACACACACACACACACACACTTCTCTCTTGTCCTAGAATGATCTTTGATTTTAATTGAGTTCCTAAATATGACTAAATATATAAATATAA
The DNA here is from genome assembly GCF_010015895.1 of Lontra canadensis. Lineage (NCBI taxonomy): Eukaryota > Metazoa > Chordata > Mammalia > Carnivora > Mustelidae > Lontra > Lontra canadensis. The sequence goes on from NW_022631295.1 coordinate 26,125, forward strand.
TGATTTAGCCATTAAGTAAAACAAGTCAATTCATTTGAAAATAGAACTTTCAAATTACATGAACTAATACGGTTACTGAAGGAAACATACTTGAAAAAGAAGGACATTTAAGTCTCCAACAACAATGGCACCTGGCTATATATCTTTAGCTATAATTATAATAAAAATGGGATCGTACCTGTGCATTATTTGGCATCTGCTCTTCTCACTTCTTTCCAAGCCACCAAGTACTACAGTATAGCATAATCTTAAGAGCCTGAGCCTTGGCGTCTGATAGACCTCATTTTGAATTTTTGGACATGACATTTATTCTGATTATCAATTTCTTCACTTGCAATACGGGGAACTAAGTAGTCCCTAGTGTTGTGGTGAGGAGCCGATGAAATAATGCAAATAAGATGAGTAGTATATAATAAAAAAATCAATAAATGATGTGGTATTTCTTGACATATAGCACATCTCAATGTATTTAATGAGCTCAAAGCCAATCAAACCAACATCTAAATCACTTCCGGGGTTTCTTAATATTAGAGTCAACTTATATGATAAATATCTTTGCATGTTTATAAGTGCCTACTTGCCCAGTTATCTTATAGAGTATATTCCTAGAAGTAAACTTGCTGAGTCAAAGGGTATAAACATTTTCTAGACATTCTGTTTTGCTAAATGGCTCCACAGACTGGACGTACAGATTCACACTACCACCAGCAGGGTGTGAGAGCACTCATTTCTCACAATTTTGTCAGCTGAATACTTATCATTAAAAACCCTGACAATTCCAAGAGGTGTGGGGGGGGTGTATCTCTTAATTAATTTTCATTTTTATTAGCAGTGAGACCACTTGTGTTTCTTATTTTGTATCTGCCTGTATATCTTTTGCCCATTTTTCTCTTTATGTGTGCTTTCTTTCCCTACACATATCTTTTATGTATGAAGGTTGTATGCTTTTGACTTGAAATCCATTGCAAGATTTCTCTCAGCTTCTTTTACCTGTACCTGTGGTGTTTTTCATTGACAGAAATGTTAATACATTTGAGTGAATTTTTAAAATCTCTTCAGATAATTGTATTGCTATCAGAAAGAAACAGTCTAATGGTTTCTGTTTACTGTAATTTTCAATATCTGTAGAATCAGACTATAAATACAGAGAACAAACATGGCTGCCAGAGGGCCAGGAATGGGGGTTTGGGCAAAATGGGTGAAAGGAAGTGGGAAAGACAGGCTTCCAGTTGTGGAATGAGTCAGCCATGGGAATGAAAGGCAAAAATTTTCCCCTATATAATGGGAATATTGTAAGTCAGAATAGAACTGACATAATATACTTGTATTGCCTTCCATCGATTACATTTTTCCTAATGATAAAATGAACAATTTAATTCTAACATGGCCGCCTGATCATCATTCTTGATATTAGCATATCATCAGGTTAAGTTAAATACCAAGGAGTCGTCTTCCAAAGAACAAGGTATTTATCACCAAACTCATCAAGATCAAAGTGGCCCTGCCAACACTGACACTTTATTCTTTACTACAGTGAAAATAATTTCAATCACCATCTCCAATGGTATTGCCCTTTAGTACATCTAAAATCATAATTTTTCAACCATGATCCACTCAATCATTCTTCTAGGTAATATACTGAGCTCCTGCTGTCCTAAACACCATGTGGGACACTGAATCAAGAAACAAACAAGACAAAGTCTCTAAACTATAACCTTATATAAGGTTATAACCTTATAACCTTGCAGTGCTGTACAAGTATATTTAAATTATGTAGAATTGACTCTGAAGATTAAAAAAAAAAGAAACGTGAAACAGCTCTTGTTTAATAAAAGGCATCATTTAAATTGCACTCACTATATGCCAAGTGATCTTCTACTGGGTTTTTATGCATATATATTAACTCATTTCATCTTCCCAACAACCCTAAGAGGTGGGTAGTATTTTTTTAAAGTTTTCGTATTTGAGCACAGTTGACACGCAGGATTTCATTAGTTTCAGATGTACAACATGATGGTTCAATGAGTTTATACGTTACGCTGTGCTCTCCACAAGACCAGCGACCATCTGTCACCATATGACGTGCTAACAGTATCATTGACTGTACGCCTCATGCCGCACCTTTCATTCCTGTGACTGACTCATTCCACAACTGGAAGCCAGTCTCTCCCACTCCCTTTCATCCATTTTGCCCAACCCCCCACACCTGCCTCTCTGGCAGCCATGTTTGTCCTCTGTATTTACAATCTGATCATGCTTTTTGTTTGTTTTCAGATTCCTCATTTGAGTGAAATCCTAAGGTATTTGCCTTTCTCAGTCTGACTCATTTCCCTTAGAGTAATACACAGATAGGTAGTGTGAAATCATCTCCACTTTACAGATGTGGAAACGAAAGCATGGAGATAGGAAGGGAATTCTTCAGTGTCATCCTGCTAGAAAGCAGAGAAACTGAGTTGCAAACCCAGTGAATCTGGCTCCTGCATTCATACTCTTAACCACTGGGCTAGATTACCTCTGGAACACGGTGAAATGTTTTCCTGTTTTCATATAATATATTTTACATATTTATTGTATGGCCTTTAAACATGTCAAGATTTAAATTTTTAAAACACAACTTTCTAATACCTCACAGTTGGTTTAATATGGAACATACATAAATAAAATATTAATTCTCTTCATTTCCTGTGCTTTGATTGAAAGGATTTGCTGCTGGAGCTCTTCTTCAAAGTCCCTTTAAGGATTCTACTTTTGAATACCTATTGCCATCTCTCCTTATCCAGCTCTCATGTCCACAGCCTCCTTAAGTATTCAGAACACATTGGAAAACCAGGATATAAACAAACAAACAAACGTCTTCAGCAGCCAAAATAGATGTCATAAGTTTATTCATGAGGGAACATTCCAGGCTCTCACTCAGAGGTAGTTTAACTTTAGACAGAATTATAATAAGCTTTAATAAGCTGCAGCAGATCGAAAGTAGAAGGGGGCTATAAAAGAGGATTTTGACAGCCTGACTAGAATGAATAATACAGGAAAACCGTAAATATGTCATGCAAAAGCAGTCACAAATATTTTCTGAGGCTACTTAGTATAGGGATAAACCATCATGGTATGATAACCAAGAAAAGTGATCAAAGTGTAGGACGACGACCCACATCATGAAAAAAATGTCTGGGTTCAGTTGATTTTGTTGAAAAAGTCAGTGGACTTCCAGTAAGAATGGCATGTGATAAAACCCAGAGTTGATGATGATGTGACGAAAGGAGTAATGTCATAGAAAATACAACATTCATGTAAGGCAATTTGGCAACACTTACCAGAAGCATTAGCATTCTCTTACCTACTTCTCCGTATCATGAAAATTATTACACAGCAAAATTGAAATTTTTTCTTAAAAAATCTTAGTGCTTTCTAGGTTTCTCTGATTTTACCTGATACTGTTTTTTCTTCACTTCACTTCATGGCTCAAAAAGTTTTTATGAAAAAGAGCCATAAGCTTCATCTACTGACTTGACGCTAGGTACGACAAGATCTGAAGCTGTAGACTCATGTATAAGACTGGTTGACAACGGCTAGTTAAATACAGTTTGCTGGTAATCTCGGGCTCATGACTAAGAATACCTCGTTGCTAACTGATTTCCTGGAAGTGTCGCCACAGATTTGTATGAAGCATCGCCTCCTGATGGTGCCTGTTTTCCTGTGGTGCTCTCAATCTGGAATGTTCTGTCTGAACTTCCATCTCCATACATCTCCATCTATCAAAATCCTACTCGTTGTTGTTCAGAGAACCAGCTCAAATGCCATCTTCTCGAGGAAGCCTTTCCCCGCCCAACCAGTGAGAGGCAAATTTGGGTAAAGAGTGTGGGCTCTGCACTCACACACACCTGGTTTCCGATTCTGGCTCTTCCACGTACTAGTGGGGCGACATTGAACAAATGACCTCTTTGCTCAGGTGCTCAATTTCTTTCTTGATTAAATGTGACTAATTGAGAGCCTTGCCCTGTAAGATTGTTGTGGGAATTAGAAGATTGCTTCAGAAAAGTATAGATAACTGATAAAAGTACTCTAAATTTATACCACGTTCAGTATTCAAATTGACTAAGGGAAGGAATTTTTTGAGATCCAGCTTCTGACACTCATGTCAAAGAAATACAGACAAGGAGGTTGGGACCTGGGTGACACCATTACACACATTTGGTGAATGTCTGTGGATGAGTTTTCGTCAGAAAATTCTAGGGCAGAATAACACAAGGAAGGAGGCCTTTTTCATTGGCCCTTTGTTTACATGTTTACAAAGGATGATGGAGATCATGCAAATGATGAATGAGAACGAGAACAGAAGAAGGAAAAAAACCTTGAAACTGCAGTCCTTTCGCAATCAGCCTGAACACTGGTCACCAGTTGTGTTGACTCCATGAACTGACTAATTCAGCAGATCAAAGAATCCAATCATGCACAATGCTTAAAACCAAAGTTAGCTCGCTTACTTCTTTGGGGGTGGAAAATGTTCTTGTAAAGGATGCCTGAAAAATGCTGAAAACTATCTTTGGTCAAATATTTGCCTGCCTGTTTACTTCTCCTTCTTTTTTACAGATTTATTTATCCTAACTTTTGCATCAGCATGGACGGGACTGGAGGAAATTATTCTGAGTGAAATAAATCAATTATCATAAGGTTTCACTTACTTGTGGAACATAACGAACAGCATGGAGGACATTAGGAGAAGGAAGGGGAAAATGAAGGAGGAGAAGCCAAAGTGGGAGATGAACCATGAGAGACTATGGACTCCAGGAAACAAATAGAGGGTTTTAGAAGGGAGCGGGGTGGGGGAATGAGTGAGCCGGCGATGGGTATTAAGGAGGGCACAGATTGCATGGAGCACTGGGTGTTATATGCAAACAATGAATCATGGCACACTAATGGCACACTAATCATGGCACACTAATCAAAAACTAATGATGTACTGTGTGGTGACTAATATAACACGATAAAAAAGATTTATTTATTTGTGTGTGTGAGAGAGAGAGATCACGCATGGACTTGTGAGCACACGCATGCAGAAGCGGCGGGGGAGGGGCAAAGGGAGAGGGAGAGAGAGAGAATCTCAAGCAGAGTCCCTGCTGAGCTCGGAGTCCAGTGTGGGGCTGGGTCTATGACCCTGAGATCATGACCTGAGCTGAAACCAAGTGTCGGATGCTTGACCAACAGAGCCACCTACATGCCCCAGCCTTTTTATTTTTACTGCTACTTTTTCCCCCCATCCCCAAACCCAACTTCACACACCCTTCCCCAGGCTTGCCTACACTGGGCTGAGGATGAGTCAAAAGTAGAATTAAATTGCTCTGCCTAACATAGGAATGCTGATTTTGGGAATGAAAAACTGTAGAGAAGGGAAGGAAGACACCAACAAGACAGAAGGAAGGCTGGTAATACGATCAGAACCTGTATTCCAAAAATAAACAAATAAAAAGAGCCTTCAGAAACTCTCTATCGGAGAAACTAATCGGAAGACTTTTATGAGTAGAAGGCATTAATTTTAAATAATATATATTTTATTGTTTTCCCCCCGCATGTACCTTCTCCCTATAGTCCCAGATTTTGACAGTCAGCCGTGCATATGACCTTTGTTCAGTGATATTTAAGGAAGTAAAAGGATCTGAAGAGTGTCCGTCAGAATACGATTATAGGAGGATGAACCCAAAAGACCACCCACCCTGGACGTCTAGGTGAAGGGAGATGAGATCCTCTCCTCAGATTTGTGAAGCAGTAGAGCCCTAACTTAATCCCAGATATCTAGACTCAAGATTCCTTTCTCTTTACTACTGCACATTGGCTAGTTAGGGAAGTGACTTTCCTGAGACCTCTAGCAGTGTCTCTCACCCGAACTGCCCATTTCCTCCCTGGCACTTATAGCCATACTAATAGTTACCTTTGCATGGATAAGAAGTGGATTGCTCCAATTAGATCATAATCCTCATGAAGCCTTCCTTTCTCTTACAATGCACCCTCTTCTAGTAAAGTGAAATTAAATATTAGATGAATGAAAACAACTTTTTACGCACCTGTCTACATTTGTGCCTGAATGTCACCACCGTACTGAAAATGTGGATACGGTTAAAAGATGCATTCGGTGTTAGAACATCTCACTTTGAATTCAAAGGCATTTTAATGAGTATTGTCAGCCTTACAAGGGAACAGTTTTCCTGCATGTGCCAACTAGAGAAGCTCTGGGTTTTCCCTATCATTGACAGCATGGTTCTTGGTTCATCACACCGTAAAAAGTGCATGATACACTGGGGTGTCACTGTAAAAATCGTGTTATTCTTCCAGTTTTATCCTGGCAACACTTGGGAATCCTATCAATGAATACAGTAAAGTAAGATAATGCCCATAAACCAATTTCTGAACCGATTTTTCAACAAGCCTGTTAGATCTGTTTGGTTATGTTATTTAGGGCAAACTGGGACGGCTTTGAAATGTAAAGTTTCCTAAGAGCTCAGTCCTACAATTTAATCCAAGCTTAGTAATTATCGCCATGCCCCATTCATCTGGTATTGCTGGCTAGAAAGAACAAAATAGATAAAATGGAAAGGCCAAATTCACAATGAAGATGTCAAAATAAGCCGGCTCCTGAAGAATCAAATGAGCTGGTTTCTTTTCAGCTCCTGCCTCTTTGATTCACTTATAACATATCTTCGAATCGCGAAGCTTCCATAAACACAAGGTCTTCTCAGATAATTGCTTTTGACATGAGAAAATGGCCATTTTCCAATGTGCAGTCCCCTGGTTAAAACCATGTTGCTATAGAAAATACTATATTTTGCCCTGAGGGTGTAACACTTGAACCGAAATAGAACTCAGGATGTGTGGATGGGTCCAATTCCCGTCCTTATCGTGAATCAATGCTGTCCAATAGAATTGTCATGCGAGGCACCAATGTGAGCCTTGTATGCAATTTTAAATTTTCTAGTAGTCTCATTTAAAAAGGAAAATGAAAAGAGTGAAATTAACATTTCATGAAATTTATTTATTATATCAAAAATGTGATGACTACAATATATTACCAATAGAAAAACATAAATGAGAGGTTTAAAATTCTCTTTCCTATGCTGCTCTCTCGACATCTGATGAACACTTCCAGCTCGTCTTAATTTTGACTGGCCACGTTTCAGGAGCTCGATAGCCACCATATCCGGCAGCACAATTCCAAATGAAAGCAGTTAGGAACTACGATCAGAAGGGAGAGAATCCTTACCATCACCTCTCAATGAAGATAAACCTCTGCCATGCACGAGAACCTGCAGACCCATGACCAAGATGTGGGAATGGTAGTTGAGAATCAGCTAAGAGGGACTGTTCAACAGGGAAAACACTTACCAGGGATGACGCCTCCACATAAACATCAATCCCTCATTCTGTACAATGCACCAATTAAAAAAAAAATATTTCCATAAATATAAATGGAAATGTTCCTCATGTTTTAGTGTTCTTTGTTTTTGTTTATGTTTTGGCTCTCTCTTTCCTCAGCATATAAGTCTCTGGATCCTTTTCACTTTGTCCAATGCTTTATTTCAGTTTTCCTCTTCACAATGTATAAATGTGTTCATTTGTTCTTTTTCTCCTACTTGAGTTTCCCCATCAGTTCTGACTGCATGTTATAAAACATTTATGTAGTTCCAAAAGCCTTTTGCCTCTTCTGCCAAATCTGCCATTCCTCTCCTCCCTCAATTCTTTCTTCGGTCTTATCTTTTTGTATCCCTTCCCTTGGCAAACTGCATCGGGCACAGGACTGTTGCTTTGTCACCTTCCCGATCTCTTCCCTGCTTCTCGTCTTCCTTTCTGCCCTCACCAGACCAGTGAAAGAATACGACCCTTTGAAATTTCCATAAATGTTCCAAATTCCGAAACGTGATGGTATGAGTTCGGTCCCAATGGGAGTACGTGTTGGTCTCAGTGACTGAATTTTGTGTCCTGCAAAGCTCAAATTGCAGTGCATAACCAGGATAATTTAAAACAATAACATTATTTCCCCAAAAGCAACCTCAGTCCAACTTCCCAGGGATCTAGATGCTTCTTCCATCACACATTTTGTCTTGTGATTCTGTTTGGCTTCTCACAGATGGGAAGGACTGCCCTTATAGCCTACCTCCCAAGCTGTGGCTGGCAAGAGCCATCCTGAGTCTCTGCTTTCTGTTTCAAGACAGAAAATAAAGATGGAGTTGGTTGGTGACATTATAGCTGGTGTTCGTGAAGATTTTTGTGAAAGTCTATTTAAATTCTAAAGTTGACAGCACAGTTGTTGGTTTGTCAAAGCATCATGAAATGAAAAGAGTGAAGAGAATCTAAAGACCAGAATCATAGCAGTTTTTTTGTTTTGTTTTGTTTTAATGCAGCTATGGATCTAAAAGTATATATTTGATTTAGTCACTTTGCCCAGGGGAAGAAACACATTAACAAAAGGAGAATACCAAAATGACCCTGGGATAAATATATTTTTGAGCCTTCTAAGCAACAGGAAATTGCAGCTTGCCTTTGCCCAAAAAGTGGTATTATGATTTCTGCTATCTCCATTTGTGAAAAATCGTGTCTCTCGTTACTAATTCAATAGCCGAATGAGGTAGGGGGATATTTTCATATTTGCTATACATGCTATTGGTTTTGTGTGACTTCCAGTTGCTAGGAAGCCCGATCAGAGTCCCCTGGCTTGTCTAGGTGCCACAGTTTTCTCTGGAGTGGAGGATTCTAAACACATAACCTTCTTAATCCTATGAATCAAGAAGAGCATCATGTCTTCTTGACAAGATGTTAGATGCGTTTCGTAGTTGCTGAATTCTCCTAGGGTTTGTCAGAGAAGGGGAGCAATTTGTTTCCAAGGTAGTGAAGTTCTGCCACAGTTGGAGGAGGTCACCCAAAAGAAATGGACAAGGCATTTTGCTGGCATGGTGACCGGGCCCATGAATATTCCATGAGTAGAATAAAAATTCATAAAACACATTACAACTGCTTTATTTAGGCATTCTTCAGTTTTTTTCAGATCACCACTCCTCAGTTAAATACTCCAGCTGACCAGCTGTTCTATTGTGGCTGCTAAATCAAAAGGCCACTCAACTATGGCTGTAGTTTTACAATGAAAATATGTTTAAGGAGTTTAAGTATAATGCGTTTCAATGTAAATATAAAACACACATAAAGAGAGGTCCTTTGGTTTCCTTTTTAACAATAGTCCCAAGTTGATTTGATTATAGTCACATATATTAGTTTAATGTATTTTATAACATATTCATTTGCTTTTATTTTCACTTGTGGCATTCCTGAAAGTCAAAAATTTTGAGAAAAAAAATTGACAACTGGAACTTAACTTATTTTCCACTCTCAGTCAGTGAATTTTTACTGAGGGTTACTGCACGCCATGTCTAATCTCTACGGATTGGCTCCTGGGACTTAGCTTACAGGATCCCAGGAGCCTAAGCTAGAGAAAAAGCCTAAGTTTCTTCCTATTGTTGGGGAGCATGGACCTCAGGAACTTCATCCTGGCTTCCAGGTCAACCCAAAGTAAACGGTATGGCATAGGACAACTGAATCTCTACATGGCAAAGTAATTCTACACAAAAGCATTTAGGAGCTCTGATCAGAGGGGAAACAATCCTTACCATCACCTCCCAGTGGAAATAAATCCCTGCTACACAGGAGAACCTACAGACCTATGATAAGATGGTGGTAGGGGACACCTATACAAAGTGATCTGTTTGACCTGGGGAAAGTTAAGAAACATTCTGTGGCCGTTTTAGGAATTGAAAAACAGCTCACCAGATCACTGATGCAAGAATACAAATAAGTGATACCTGTGGCCCTAGATGTGGCTGGGTGGGAATAAAAATAAAACAAAGTAGGGGCACCTGGGTGGCTCAGTCTGCTAAGTGTCTGCCTTTGGCTCAGGTCATGACCTTGGGGTCCTGGGTTCGAGCCCCATGTTGGGCTCCCTGCTCAGTGGGGCATCTGCTTCCCCTTCTCCCTCTGTTCTCCCCCACCATCCCCCCCATGACATGCTCTCTCTCTCAAATAAATACAATCTTTAAATAAAGTAAAATAAAATAGGCAAAAAGACAGTGTTTAACTCATGCCAATTACAAAGTAACAGGTTCATGTTGTCCTTATGCTTTCCACGCGTTTTACTTTAGGATTTTAATAAAGCAAATGCCATTTTTGGACAATTAACAATAGACACAGTCAATCACGACAACGGTGGTCGCAGGGCAAGCCTTGGCAGTTGTTGTGGGGTTATTTTTCTTTATTTGGAATGTGGATGCCTGACTTAAGCTTGGACCACAGAGGCATCCACATCGAAGAGGGAGCACTAGGTTAAGAGCCAGGCAGCCCTCCCCCAACACAGGCTCCTTTGTTTTCAGAGATCTTGTTTCATTTTGATAACTGACCATTGGGGCTAGTTGTTTTTTCTCCTCCCATACTTTAAATTCCCACTGTGTTTTAAATCCACCAACAAAGGGTGAACCTACACATGAAACCCTAGATACCCACCCTCAACCCCAATAAAAGCATAACCGTGGGCCTGTGTGTCCCCACACTCTCTACCTCCAAACTTGCTATATGGCCCCAGACATGCTGTGTAATTTCTAGGTTCTGTAATAAATCTTTATTTTCCCCAAGTTTCCTGATGGTTTTTGCTGAAGGGTGACTTGTAATCATAATTAAGAACCACGAGGCCTGGCCCAACCACAATACTACTTAATAAGACTGACATTGGCACAAAGCAGCATTAAATCTGGTTGTTATCTCTGAAGGTTTTCTATTTATTTATCTATCTATCATCTATTTATTTATTTATTTTAGAGGAAGAGAGAGCATGCACATGAGTTGAGGGGTGGGCCACTACGCATGGAGTGGGCCACTACGCAAGGGGCTCGATCCCATGATCCATGATACCATGATCTGAGCCGAAACCAAGAGTCAGATGCTCACCTGACAGCCACCCAGGTGCCCCTCTGAAGGTTTTCTGATACCTTTGACTATCACTTTCCCATTCTTTGTGCATCATACAGTCTAACCGTATCATAAGAAAACTTTTGAAAGATCCCTAAAGCTATAGGGAATGTCAATGATACAAGCAGAGCCAGTTGTGTACTTTGGAGGGTATGGGCAGGGAAAGACTCAAGGCTGTCTAGCTCTTACTCATGGAAATAATTCACTCCACACTGAAGTTCAGGTTTCTCTCAAAGTTGCATTGATCTCTCCTTGGGTGGAAAAAAAAAAGACTCCATAAACTGTCCCTGAAAATAATTTTTTGTCGTTGTTGTTGCAAAACTCGTCTGATTTAAATGGGGTTCTCTGATTTAGACATGGTTTTCAAACTTAAACATACCTCAGAATGACCTAGGGAGCTAGTCTGGGGAAGGACCCAGGAATCTGCATGTTTACTAACTCTTCTCAGGCCTCTATAATGCAGGTAGTCAGGGATCACACTCCGAGAAGCACTGTTTGACTGGAGGGGCACTATTTAAGAGTCCTACAGTGTGTGGGGGGGTGGTGCCTGGGTGGCTCAGTGGGTTAAAGCCTCTGCCTTCGGCTCGGGTTGTGATCCCAGGGTCCTGGGATTCAGCCCCACATCGAGCCCCACATCGGGCTCTCTGCTCAGCGGGGAGACAGCTTCCCCCCGCCCCACCGCCCCTCGCTCCGCCTCCTCTCTGCCTATTTGTGATCTCTGTCAAGTAAATAAAATAAAGTCTTTAAAAAAAAAAGAGTCCTACAGTGAATCCTTTCTTGGGTGTAGTCTCATCATATACCCCATTGCTCTCCACAAAACACGTGTTCTTTGTTATCTATGTTCTGTGTAGTTTGGTTTCCGTATACATTATTCTTGAGACAATTCTTTGCATACCAGTTCAGTCACTGCCGGGACCATCTGGAAGTTTGAAGTAGACGATCAGTCTAACTGCATCTAGATATGAGAATTGGGCCCAGAAATCTGAAGTGATTTATTGTTGATGTTTCTTATAAAAATCTAACAAAACAAAACAAAACAAAAAAACAGAAAAATCAAAACCATATGACTGAATTTCTACAGAAAATACAGGGTATGGTCCAAACGCTTTTGATCAGCACCAATGCCAAGGAAAGAAATGTACTGCGTAGTATTTGTTATGTATATAAGCATCCGCCAATGGCATTGACCAATATTGTAGGTTCTACCAGGTTTGTCTACAACATTATAAACTGCTTTGTCTCTACCAAAACGAGTAAGTCACACTCCCTGAAAGCAGTGGTCTTGAGGGGCTCTGTACCCATTCCACTATGCTGAGCTGCATGCAGTAGTTTTGTAATTCTGTTTTCCTGTGACAAATGCCATGCTTTGAGGAGAGTGGCTGGGCCCAGGAAGATGAGGATGAAAGAGTGAGGTGTTGAAGAAGTGGGCGCACAGTTTTCCAGACTAACCATGCCGAAATGCCAGAGACTGGGCAGCACACCATCCACTGAGATTTTACAAATGGTGGAATGTATGTCCAGTAACCGTAGAAGGCATAAGACAGAGCATCTCAGCATTTCTACCACTGACAGCAGGTGACTAGAGTTGACTCAAAACAATCTGTAAAATAGGAGAAGAGTATCTGACAGGAATATTGTGAAGGTTAAAGGTGATATTGTATGGGAGGCTCTTATCAAAGGGCCTGGCACAGAGTAAGTGTCTCCTCGATAACAGCTATGATTATCAACCTCATGTGAACGAGGTTTCCTTTGAAACTGTACCGTAACTACTATTTTATCTATTACAAAAATTCTTCTATTTTAGGTTATCAGTGAAAGGCCTTGGCAATATCCTGTGAGTTTTAGGGATGAGCCACATTGCATTCTTTGAGAAACTGATGTCACTCATAATATAAAGGTCACTGAAGACATTTCTGAGATGGGGAGGACTGAAGATGAGCAACTTCTCACACCATCCACACAGACTTATCATATAACTACAAGTAAGGCTGTGAAAACAATAGAAAGATAGACAAAATGGAATAAAACAGAATAGAAAGCCCAGAATCAGATCCAGACATATTTGTGAACTTGGTAGAAAAACAACTGGTTTTCTATATTGGAAAAAAAAATTTTCACCCCTCATGTAAAGAATAAATTCTTGAGAGATGAAAGAAATAGACAAAATAGACAAGTAGAACAGAATAGAAAGCCCAGAATCAGGTTCAGACATATTTGTGAACTTGGTGGCAAAACAACTGGTTTTCCATATTGGAAAAAATTTTTTTCACCCCTCATGTAAAGATTAAATTCTTGAGAGATGAAAGACCATACAAGAAGAAAGCAAGAAGATGTTAAACAAATAAATGAGACTATGTAACATATATTTATGTCCTTGGGATAATAAAGAAGTTTTTAAAACAAGACCACCCCCCAAAAATATACCATAAATGAAATTAAAGGTGACCACAGCGTGGGAGGTATTTGCAATATGTCACTAAATTATTAGTATTTAAAGTACATAAAGAATACATATGAATCAAAAAAGGACAAACAACATAAATTGACAATAGATATAAACAAGTGAAAATAGAAGAAATAAAAATCACTGAATATATAAGAGATCAGTCTTCTAATAATTAAGTAAATGTGAAGCAAAAATAAAAATGAGGTTTTATACTCATTAGATTAGCTAACATTAATATTGGGCTCCAATAATTTTTGAAAGCTTAGAAAATGGTCACTGTCAAATGATGATGTGAAGAATATAAATTGGTGAAACCATTTAGAAAATAATTTCCAGGAGCTAATAACACCTAAAGTGCATATGCTCTGTGATTCAAGAGCTCCACATATAATTATATACCCTCAAAGAAACCAAACGATTATACAACTCATATACGCTACAGGAGATGAAGGAGATGGTACAAAGATAAGTTATTGCAGTCTGGTTTGTGTTAGCAAAAAACTGGAAACCATTGATAAGAGAATGGATAATTCAATTGTCATGTGTTTGTACCAATGAGTTCTGCATGCACTAACAAAAACCAATGGTAAAAATGATGATGTACAAAAAGGTAAATTTCAGAAAGATAAATAGTTCGATACCATTTCTGTAAGTGGAAAAACGAAAACACCCAATAAAAGTACACCCTACATGAATAAATCATGATCTTGGCTATATATGGGATAGAAGGAGGGAAGAGAGAGAGACTGGGGTAGAAAATAAGTAAGACTTCTTTTTTATCTTTCTTTTCAAATGAATTCCTTTCCTTTCTTTACATATCCCTTAAATGCTAGAGTTGTTTTAGGTCTCACTCTGGGACCCTCTTCTGTTCATTCTCTTTCTACATACTGCCTAAATGATGCCACACCCTCCAATAGCTGTGGTTACCAAATACATTATGATTCTTCTCAAATGTTTGTATGCAGTCCCACTCCCTGCCTTAACCCCAAGACTCCTGAACTTACTGAGTTAATTTATTTCCATCGAAATGTCTCATGCACCTTAAACTCAAAGTGGCGAAAACCAAGCTCATCATCTCTTTATTATAAAACTGGTCTTGCTCCTGTGTTCTCAAAACTGGTGAATGGTAAGACTATGGATCCAGTCACCAAGTCCAGGTGAAGAACCTGGACTTCATCATGGATACCCTCTTCTCACTTCCAGCATCCAACATATAGATATATTCTTTGAACTTTTTTTAAAAGATTTTATTTATTTATTTGACAGACAGAGATCACAAGTAGGCAGAGAGGAAGGCAGAGAGAGAGAGAGGAGGAAACGGGCTCCCCACTGAGCAGGGAGACCAATGCGGGGCTCGATCCCAAGACCCTGGGATCATGACCTGAGCCAAAGGCAAAGGCTTTAACCCACTGAGCCACCCAGGCGCCCCATATTCTTTGAACTTAATACATCTTGAACATACCCCATATTCTCCACTCCTAGTATGCTTTTATCTATTAAGCCCACATCATTTCTATTCAGTCCTTAAAAGACTTTATGTCATTCATGTCCCACTACAACCCATCTACCAAAGAGCTTCCATCACGATCTCTCTACAATTTAATTCTCAACTGTGGGAGGCCACGATAAGGCTTGAGACGAGGACCAAACCAGGCCCTGACTTGTGCCTCCTTTAAAGGCTGAAGAGCCGCACAAAAGGCTTAGGTCGATAAAGTCGAGGAGCCCTGAGAAAGGGTCTGTGCTACGTGTTGTGCGCTCGCCTACGTGACTTCCCACATGTTGGCTAGTCAGATAGAGACCATTTGGTCGGGGTCATGAATTTTTGGCTGGTCCTTGCTGTCCTTGCATGGGCTATAGACTACACCATTGTAAGACTGTGCTGTGCTTCCATAAACTATGTCTTGAGTGGTCTTGAAGTCAGTACATCTGGCGCTAGAGGGTCTGCTATTGGTGCTTGGGAAATAGATAATGGGAAAGCTTGAAGGATTTTCTGTGCAGGTTGCAAGCTCTTTCGTAATTAGTTAAAAATAGATACTTTTTTGGTAGTTGTTTCTTTCTTTTTTTTTTTCTTAAAGATTTTATTTGTTTATTTGACAGACAGAGATCACAAGTAGGCAGAGAGGCAGGCAGAGAGAGAGAGGAGAAAGCAGGCTCCCTGCTGAGCAGAGAGCCCAATGAGGGGCTCCATCCCAGGACCCCGGGATCATGACCCGAGCCGAAGGCAGAGGCCTTAACCCACTGAGCCACCCAGGCACCCCTGTAGTTGTTTCTGTTAGCCATATAATGACTTGCTGCTTTGAATAAACTCAGCACTATTGGACATCCTCCTTGGTGCTCCTCCTGCCCCCATCTCTTTGTCTCTTAATTTCTTTTCACCATCCTCTTACCCTCACGTTCCTGATCAATTCGTCGTGCTGGCTGCGACACTCAACAAGTCATTTCCCTTCTGAAAATCAAACTATGTTCCCCATTACCGATACAAAAAAAAAAACAACAACCCAACTCCTTCATTGGATAAATTTATATTTATTTTATTTATATTTATATTTATATTATTTAGATTCAGACACTTTTCAACTTCATACCCCACATTTTTCAGTTATGATATACATGCTTTTCTATAGACTAATATTTGCATTTCTCTAAGCACATTGGATGTTACACACTTTCAGGACATCAGACATGCTATTTGCTATGCTTGAAACATTTTCACTTCCTGGCTCTAACAGTCTTTGACTTCCAACACCTTTCCGTCTTTCAGATCTCACATCAGCTGTCATCTTCTATAGGAAATCTCTTGATTTCCTAAATTTGCAGTGGGTTTTCTCTTCTTTTCACTGGTCTCCAATGCTTCCCATATTCAATCACTTATTAGGTTGACTTGTCTTTTATTATTTATCCTTCTGACTTTCCCTACTAGATTCTATGCTAAAGCCTGTGAAAACAGGGATTGTGATTTATGTGCTAAGATATCCCCAGTGTTTAGCACTGTACCTGCCACATAGTAAGCATTCAGTTAAAATATGTCAAATGAAAGAATCCTATGGATTGTTTTCTATTAGGTACATGATTGGCTTTTAAGAAAAATCTTAGAGGAGGGCACTTGTGATAAGCACTGGGTGATGTGTGGAAGTGTTGAATCACTATATTGCACACCTGCAACTCATCTTACCCTGTATATTCACTAACTGGAATTTAAATAAAAACCTTAAAAAAAAGAAACATCTTACATAAAAAGAACTTGCCGTTACAGTTAGCATGTACTTTGAGGGTGTTAAAACAAAAAAACCAAAAAAACCAAAACAAAAAAACACCCAAAACAAAACCCCCACAAAATCCAACTGAGTAAATTTAAAGATTGAATTGGCTTTATCCAACAATTTATGAATCAGACAGCATCCCGTCTAGCAAGAAGAGAGGAGCTCCAAAGGAGGACAAGGAAGCTATTAACAAAACAAAACAAAACAAAACAAAACAAAACAAAACAAAAAAGGATTGTTTAGGGTATAGTGGCCTTCCCTTCAGGGAAGAGCAGGGGGACTCATCACACAGATTACCTCACTCATGCTGACCAGAAAATTCCAGTCTGATAGGTTCTTTCTTTTCTTTCTTTCTTTCTTTCTTTCTTTCTTTCTTTCTTTCTTTCTTTCTTTCTTTCTTTCTTTTTCTTTCTTTCTTTCTCTCTTTCTTTCTTTCTTCTTTCTTTGTTTCCAACAAGGGGAAACATTCTTTTCTATGAATAATTTCTGGTTGGCTTATAGAATAACCAGTCTCATTTCTTCCCAGACAAGTTTTGTATTTCTGATGAGAGCAAAATTGCTGTGAGGGTGCTGTAAAAAGTGTGAGCAGCTGCCAGAAACTCTCTTTTGAAAAAGTAATCACCACAGCAAATGCGCGTTTTCTTATAATATGGATTTTTGATGTGTGTGTGCTCGATATGTTTCAAATTCCATAAAAGATAAGAAAAATGCAGTCTGGCAAAAGTTACTATTGCATTCTAATTAGGTTTTTCATGTTATAACTTTGAGAAGGTTTGTACTTAAAATGAAGCAAAGAGTAGCAAAAATCCAGGCAAAAGTTTAGACGTGGCAATTGAAATATGGTCAGGTGTTCATCAAAACAAAAAAGATTCGAATGATTCAACATAATTCTTTTTAAGATAGTAATATTTTTTAAATCTCTCCAAGAAGTTTCAAAAACAAAATACTATTTACCTATTTCAAGCTGAATATGTTGGTGATGTGAATATATTAATTGTATATTGAAAATGTGTCCACTAGAAAAGCAAAGGGCCAAAAGTTTTCTAAGCTGTCATTAAATTTTTGAATGCATTTCAAGTATTTACAGGTATAATTCTATATGTGTGTATATTGTGTGTGCATACATATATACATATGCAAATATATGTGTCTATATGTACAGCCTACTCTCTTTCAGATATTGTGTCATGACTCAATATCATTAAGATGTCAATTACCCCTGATTTGGTCTATGGACTTAAAGCAATCTCAATCAGAAATCCAACACATATTTTGTAGAAACTAGCTATTTCTGCAATTCATATGGGAATATGAAGTATCTGTAAATACAAAAACAACTTCGAAAAATAAATGCACGCTGTATGATCTACTTCTCTCTTGAATATTTCATAGTTTGTCTCACCCCCAGTCCAAAAATGTAAGCTCTAAGAAGAAAAAGATTTTTGCCTATTTTGTTCAGTACTACATCCCAAGCAACAATTGTGCTGCTGTATAGTAATTTCCTAATATTGGGTGAACAAATGAATGAGAGAACGAACAAATGAAAGGATAACATAGAGAGCCTAAGAACATGTCTGTTAGTGCTCGCTGTATGAGCAGGGGGTCACTAAACAGTAAATGGTGCTGGGAGAACTGGTTCTTCAAATGAGAAAACTACAAAATTAGATTCACACCATGCATAAGAATCAGTTCCACATGAGTTAAGGAAGTAAAGGGAAAAACAAAACTTTGAAGTTCTTAGAAGAGAATATATTAGACTATCCTTAGGACCTCAAGATAGAGAATGATTTCTTAGATAAGACACACACAAAAATACAAACTGTAAAGAAGAAGAATGATCATTTTGACAAAATTCAAGTAAAAATAGCCCAGCAAAGAGAGCGTAAAGTCAGAGCAGTGTGTACTAAGGGTTACTATGTCCACAGCAGCTTCTGTCCCCAGTATAGGCTCTAGGTGCCAAGGACAGAGTTCTAATGGCTGCATGAAAACAGTAGAATTGGCCCATAAGGTTGATATTAAAAAAAAAAGATTATCCCAATTTTGTTGAGGATTGATAAAAAATAACTCCATTAGAATGTGAATGTCACTGTAAGTTGGTGTAATCATTCCCCAGAAAATAATTGGCAGTATCTAGCATAGAGGATGACCCAGCAATTCCACTTCTAGGTAGAGATCATAGAGATCCTCCTCCTCCTCCTATGCACACATGACCCAGGAGACATGGAGTTGGCTTGCTGTTGCGATATTGTTTCAAATGGGGAAAGTCCAAAGCAACATGTCTACCGGTAGCAGAGTTGATGAGATGTGTTGATGCATGGAAAGAATTTACAAGTTTCTGACACAGAGCATTATGTAAGTGTTGTCTATTACTCCTATTTGTAATATGTTTGAAATATGTCATCATACTTAAAAAGAGAGCAACAAAAACTGCTTTGCAGTCAAATGGATGGTCTATTAGCTACAATTCCAAAAAAATTAAGCAAAGACTAAACCACAATTATGAAGTGCTAATTGTGATGATTGAGGCTGGGCTCCATGGGGGACAGAGAAACATGAAAGCATAAAGTTCAGGGAACTAATTACCTTGTTGAGGCTCGAAAGCCCCAAATGCGAGCCTTACCCTGCTAAGAGACTTAGTGGGGAAATTTCTTGCATACTTTTCATTTACTTTAAGTTCACTGATACAGTACCAAAATGCATTTATTATTTTCGACACAACTCTACCTGTCCACCTTGAGGTCTAAAGTGATGTCTGCCACACCCCATCTCAGAATGTTTCCTAAGAGGAAATGAGAGTGTGCCCGGGTTACTGGGGGGAAAGGAAAGATGTGAAATAGAGATGTCACCACAAGAATTGACAGGCTGTGTGGGCAGAGGCAAACTATTGGGAGGACATTCAGGAAGTCCTCCATCCCTTCAGTGAAAGGACCTCAGCTGGAAACTTACTAAAAACCTTTAAGAAATGATCAAAGCAGCCATGTGAACAGGATGACATTCATAATCTCGAGCCGTTTGCAACAGATGACAGTTCTGATCAAAATGCTCAAAGCCATGAGCATTCCAGTGACTTCTCTGGCTCGGAGAACAGGGAAGGGCTTTACAGCAAGGAAAATGAGAGCCCAGCTGCTGACCTTATAAATTGAATGAAGCAAAAAAAAAAAAAAAAGTCCAATTTTTTTTTTTAAGATTTTATTTATTTGACAGAGAACACAAGTAGGCAGAGAGGCAGGCAGAGAGAGAGAGAGAGAGAAGGAAGGGAAGCAGGCTCCCTGCTGAGCAGAGAGCCCAATGTGGGGCTTGATCCCAGGACCCCGAGACCATGACCTGAGCCGAAGGCAGAGGCTTAACCCACTGAACCACTTAGGCGCCCCTACAGTCCAGTTTTTGAAAGCAATGACTAAGGACTACAAGTCCAGAGGTTCAAAACCTTTGGATGTATATGTACCCAAGGGGGCATGAATATGTATGTGTGAGAGAGATGCTTCTTCATGGCACAGGCAGCATCCCATTGTTTTCCAAGAGTTGGTTTATGACTAGGCTTTTCATAATGCAAAATGTAAGTTACCATAGAAAGATGGTTCCAGATGAACGATGGGCTCCCAAGCCATCCAACAAAAACCAAATGATCTCTTTTACGAATGAAAGAAACCCTAAATTGTAAACTTCTTGAAGGTAGGATGTTGTAATAGGAAGCACATTGCACTGGGAGTCAGGAGACTAGAATCTGAATCCTGAATATTTACGGTACACATGGCCATCAATTCCTTTCTTTGGAAAATAATCCAGGGAATTGTACATGCCCAGCTTTGTCCTACCATTTGTTTGCAAATGTGTCCAAGACCTGAAAAGAACTTAGCATAGCATTAGTGACCAACCTAGCCGACTGGGAGCAAGAAGTAAGCGGGGGGAGTGGGGGAAGAGGGAGGTTGGCAGGTATGTATGAGTAATACCAAAGCAATAGCTGGGTTTAAATCATGACCCCACTTCTAACCAGCCCAATGACCTTGGACTAGTCACTGAATGTTCCAGCGCTTCAATTTCCTCATGTAAAGTGGGCATTATTTTTTTAAGATTTTATTTATTTATTTGACAGAGAGCTAGAAAGCAGAAGTAGGCAGAGAGGCAGGCAGATGGGGAGGGAGAAGCAGGTTCTCTGCTGAGCAGGGAGCCCGATGCGGGGCTCGATCCCAGGACTCTGGGATCTTGACCTGAGCCAAAGGCAGTCGCCTAACTGACTAAGCCACCCAGGTGCCCCTACAATGGGCATTATTAATAGTGTCTATCTCAAAGAGTTTGATTAAATGAGAAAAGGCATTTAAACTGCTTTAGCATAGTGCCTGGAAAATACTAATTGTCAGGACATGTTATCTATTATTACCAAATAATCCATATTATATTTTATTAATATTAATGAGAATGTTTTAATAAAAATCTTACCATATTCAAAAGGAAATAAGTATACCAAATCCTCCCATTTTGGGTAGATTGTCTGCTGAGATTTTTATCTCCCTTCAACTAGTCCCTAGGGAAATCAATCATTTAGATACTCCCTGACAAACAAATAGAGCATGATTATCTAAATAACATATCTCCCATGATTTGATAAGCACTTTACCCTCACATGTCCCTGGACCCTGGAAGTCTCCGGTGCTCCCAGAATTCATAGTCCTAGAATAGGACACAGATCTCACTATAAAATGTCAGGGTCAGTGAGAAATTTTAGATCAATGTTATTAGCTGATTGGTCAGTTTCTAGTGTAACACCGCCCTTGGAGAGAGGTTGATATTTTCATGATTTGAAAAGAAGTATCAAGGACTTCAGGTTTAAAATGGTGTCTGTTTAGCAGCCCATGATGCAGCTTTCCTAACATCTCACAAAAAGACAGAAAAAGATAAAATCATAATACCATTAAATTTTAGGAATCATACTTAACGCATCTAGAAGCTCCAGGAAACGATTCCAGTAATTCCTAATTTAAACTGAAGAAAGCAGTTGTGAAGCTCAACGGATAACCCTTACAATCTCCTGATAAACTGGTCCTCCTGTTACCTCCTTTTTAACAATAGAGGTTCAGAGAGGTGAAATAACTTGCCCAAAGTCACACAGCCACTAGATGGCAGAACGTGCCTTTTCCAGTCCTGAGACATTTACTGAGTTCTAAACTATTATAATGAACTTACAACATGGATATCTAATCAATGGTATCTTCACCTTAATATGACCAAGTTAAAAGTCCTGATCCTGCCACTGTACTCACTATGGCTGAAGCCGACTTCAGACCCAGCCTTCCGTATCTCTGTAAATGATGGGCCTTCATCCATCCAGGGGACCGGGCCAAACAAAGCAACAAAATGCACAAAAAAAGCTAGAACTCAGCCTTGACTCATGTTTCTTCCTCACCCTGCATACCTAGGATGTTAGATGTTTGTGTCTGTTAGCTCTACTTTCAGAATATATCCTAAACCCTACCAGTTTTCTCCATTTCTAATAGCTACCACACTGGTCTGAGCCACCACCATCATCTCTCTCCTTATTATTGTGAAAACCTCCCATATAATCTCCCTCTACTCACAGCTTGAATTATTTTTTATAAATACAAATCATATATTCTTCTCATACATATATGTGGGAGTGATCTCCCACAGTTCTCACAAGAAAACCCTAGGTCATTAAGAGACCGACAAGCCCATTCTATGCCCTGGTTCCTAAATACTTCTCTGACTTCATCTCTCTCTCTCATTAATTCATTTACATTCAATTAACTAACATATAGTGTATTATTAGTTTCAGAGACAGAGTTGCATAGAACCCCCAGTGCTCATTACATCACACGCCCTCCTAAATGCCCATCACCCAGTTACCCCATCCCGCCACCCACCTCCCCTCCAGCAACCCTGTTTGTTTCCTATGATTAAGAGTCTCTTGGGGCGCCTGGATGGCTCAGTGGGTTAAAGCCTCTGCCTTCGGTTCAGGTCATGATCCCAGGGTCCTGGGATCTAGCCCTGCAGAGCCCTGCATCGGGCTTTCTGCTCAGTAGGGAGCCTGCTTCCTCCTCTCTCTCTCTGCCTGCCTCTCTGCCTACTTGTGATCTCTGTCAAATAAATAAATAAGATCTTAAAAAAAAAGAGTCTCTTATGGTTTTCTGACTTCATCTCTAACTGCTTTCCTCATTCACCAGGTTATGGCAACATTGACCCTCTTTTGGTTTCTTAAGCATGCCATAATGTTCCTGCTTTGTGGGCTTTGAACATGCTATTACCTCTGTGGGGAAGGTTCTGAATCAGATCTTCACAAGGTTCTTTCATTATTGTCATTCAGATCAGCTCAAACCCCACCTCAAGGAATCATTCCCTGACCCCCCATTTTAAGTTGTCCCCTATCCCTATGGCATCACCTTCATGACATCATTCAAATGTGTTTTCTTCAAAACAGTTATCATTATGGAATCGTCCTGACTGCTTAGCTGTTTTGTGGAAATAAATGAAGACCAAGCAAATAAGAAAAGGAAAGGCTATTTACTTAGAGTTTTCTATGGCAAAGATGTCAACCACCATCGCTTGTGTTTGGTAGAGGCTCAAAGGCAGAGAGAGAAATGGAAAAGCTTTATAATGGAAAAATGCAAAGGCTTTAGGTATGACCAGATTGGAGTCTGTTGGCATGGGGAAGCTGCTGGGGAAGCTGCTGGATAGTCACCTAAAGCCAGGCATCCTATGTGATTGGTGATCGGTGCATACTGGGTTTTTTTCTGATTGGTCCTTAGTTGGAAGTGGGGACAAAATTAGGGAAGTTACCAGTTACCAGTCAAGTCCTGGCCATTTGGGGCCAATTACTAGAGACAGCAGTCTGACTTCCTAGAAGTCTGACAGCAGGCTGGTTTTCTGGGATGTTTACTGTAGATAAGAAGCTGGTTGCCTGGGCAAGTTGGTACACGTTATGGGTCAAAATTCGATTTTTATATATGATTGCCTGTGTGTCTATTTAGTCTTTCAATTTGTTGGTCATATATGTCTCCCAAATGGAATCTAAACTCCAGGAAAGTGAGTCCCTTGTCTGTCTTCTACAATGTGGGCTCCGTTGTGACTAAAACACTGCCTGACACATAGTAGCTCTTTGAAACATATCTGATAAATGAATGATTGAAAGGACAACTGGGTGCTCAGATTCTTTACTACTGTATATTTATCATGTCTGAAAACTAGAAGCAGAATGAAAAGATACCAGTACGGAGATTTCTCTTTGGCCAGCATGATTGACTCATTTTATTGATGTATTGATCTGCTACAACTCAAGCACGCTAATTCGGTCCCAGTGGAATAATCTCCTTACTTTTAAAATGGACACTAAATTCTGTCATAAATTATTCATCGAGGCAGAAGACTTGTCGTACCAATGGCAACTCTTAACAGTAAATGGGTACTTTGGCACAGAATAGGGTGGGGCACTTTTGTCAATGGCTGTGGAGGGAGTCAAACTAATCACGACAGGTTCATTCATAATTTGATAGACTTGAAAGATGAAGAGAAGCCAGGCTAAAAAAAAAATTGCAGACAAAGAGCTTGCTATAGTAATTTCTTCTTTATTTTTCACATAATGGGAGTGTTTAAGTACAAAAGAACAATGGTGCATTGAACTTTAGAAATGAGCCTCCTCAACTCTTAGTTTCCAACCTCCTTTGGGAGCTTCCCTTGGGAAGTCTGAAGCTGACCCTTTACATGGAGGGCAGGGGGAGACTGAAGAATGAGGCAGCCACTCCAGATTGATAGGTGGCAGTTTTAATAAGCAAGAGAACCTACATATGAGGTTTGACTTGGGTGAACACAAAATGAATCCATCTTTCTACCTATCTGCCTGCCAAATCTTAGAAGTTGCTAGAGACACCTTAACCAGGTTCTGTCACGTATACCATCCAGGTGGTCTCAACACATTACTATCTCAAGGCTATGTCCTCCGGGCAGCTTCTGGGAGTGGGGAAGGCAAGTGTAATGCGCATTCCCAGGCCAGAGGAGTGTGTGAGAAGCCTCTGATTGCTGGGGTCCAGCTTTCAGGTTATCGGGGGTCACATTCTCTCAATGACCTCCCCCAACATCAATTTCATCCCTAGAGTCCCCAGAACATTTAAATATTTAAATATATAAAAATATATATGTAAATATATTTAAATATGTCCGCTACTTGCTATGAACAGTCTACATGGCTACCTTCTTCACCCGAACATGAGTTCTTTAAGGGCAACTCTGTATTATACCTGTGACCTGGGCGCCGGGCTGGCTCAGTCAGTGAAGCGTCTGCCTTCGGCTCAGGTCATGATCCCAGGGGTCCTGGGATGGAGCCCCATGTGTAGCTCTCTGTTCAGCGGGAGAATCTACCTCTCCCTCTGCCTGCCTCCCCCTGCTTGTGCCCTCTCTCTCTCTGTCAAATAAATAAGTAAAATCTTAAACCAAACCAAACAAAAAGAGCTGTGACTCATCATTATATCCCCATCCCCTAGCACAGGGTAAGTATTCAGTCTGTGTTTCTAAGAGCAAGAATTGAATACTGCCCACACTTTGTGCAGAATATCCATTCCCAGCCCAGTTCTATCAGTCTTCCCGCTCAGGTCCATCAGGATAAGCTGGTAAAAGAATGGAAAGATCCCAGATAACATCTTGCTGTCCTATCAGCTAATATCATAGGACAGTATTGGCTGTGATTTGTCAGATGTGCTGAATGTGGTTTCACAGTTTCAGTAGCAGGATTGGGCCTAGAAGCCAGGGCTCAAATGATTTCAATGATGTCTCCTTGGAAAGTTTTAGGAATAGATGAAATTGTGTCATACTTTAGCCCTGTGAAAGAGCCTCTTTTTCTTCTAGAACTCCTGGCTCTTTAAAACATTCTCAGTTAATGGGACTGAAGAAGGTTCACAATTTCAAAGGCTTTTGGCTTAGATATAATTTAGTAAGACGTTTCTGAGGGACAATTTGTCAAAGTATTCCGGAAACTCTAAGAACCCGACATATCGCTTTGAGGAGCTGGTCCCAAGGACAAAAAATATATAACATATGGCCTCTGTGTGACGGAATACTAGACAACTGTTGAAATTCTTGCTTTGAGGGAATATTTAAACATATGAACATATGTTCATGCTGTGGTGTTAAGTGTTAAAAAGCTAAAGGATGGCATGTAAGCGATAATCCCATTTTCAGATGTATTAAGAATATGGATAGTTGCGAGTTTCCAAGGCAGCCACAGGGAGAGGAAGAAAACGTGAAAGGAAGGAACGATGAAAGGAAAAGCATGGCCGTGGCAGAGGGGCACAGCTCAGAGCTCTCTCCGGAGAGTCCGCCATGCTTTTCTCTCCTGAACGAAGGACTCCAGCCCACAGCCCCTGGAAATCTGCATTAACGGGGCCATCGCCAAGACAGCCGCCCTATCTCAGCCTGCTGTGTTCCTTGGCCAGAGACTAAGGCTGGCATTACAGATTCGGAAGCCAAATATCTATTGAGTTGTTTTAAAGTGCTCATTTAGTTTAGACTGCAGTGATTTATAAAATGTGCCATCACACAATAGCGGTCCATTCATTTCCAAAATACCCGTGCATTAATGGGCATTAATGAATTGCGGGATGCTAAGCAGTGTGGAATATGGTTACACGTGGGCCTGCTCTTGTAGTCTTACATCCATCTAGTCACAAAACACACTCTAATTTCATTGCTGAAACCAAGCTGATGGGATATGGTAATAAGCTGACATAATTAATGGACATACTAGCTTAAAAATTGTATCAAATAGATTCCTTATGATGAAATGCTATAATTATTGCATCAAAGGCCAACAGTCTCTCACTAAAACAAATTACTTTGGAGGACATAATTCATTGATGATTAAATAACAATCAATGCGGAAATATGTAACAGTGTCTATAAAAGACATTTTACTGGCGATATGTATGTTGCAAAGTCTATTGGCTCAGGGCAGAGACTCTGTAATAATTGGAAATTTTTATCTTCTACAGTGACTATTTTCTAGGTAGTCTATGAAATCAGATCTGAATTTTAAATACAAGTAATGAATTTATAGTGGATTCAGCTTGACTACTGAAAGTAAGTTCCTGATTTTAAAAAAAGATGTGTTTTTCCTACCCAAGTCCCCTTATACCCCAAAACATAGCATAAGCATTTGTAAATGGCAGATAAGGGAGCGTTTTCAGATCATGATGATACAAAGCCACACTTCTGTAGAAGGACAAAGTACTGGAGGATTGGGGTGAGGGGGAAATTCCTAAAAGAGGAAACCTTGCAAGGAAAAAAAAAAATCAAGAGAATGACAGTTTTCCTGGCAGAATGATCTCTAAGACCAGAGAATAAAGGTGTTCTAGAGGACTCTATAAGTCATATACTTAGAGAAAATAATGTATGCAAAAGAAGAATCTAGTCAGTTCAGAAATAATATTGGCAGGGCACCTGGGTGGCTCACTAGGCTAAGCATCGGACTCTTGATTTCAGCTCAGGTCATGATCTCAGGGTGGTGAGATTAAGATTCTCTTAAGATTCTCTCTCTCCTTCTCCCTCTGCCCCTCCCTCTCTCTCTAATAAAAAAAAAGAGAGAGAGAGAGAGAATATGGGGGGATCATCCTGAAAACTGACTGAATATTGATGGTTGTATAATTTCTAGGAAAAGGATCATAATTCGTTTCCTTTGAGACTGAATGGAAAGAGCGCTCACTGGAGGCTGGAGAGACAACAAAGGAAGAGACTTTCCTATTGACCGAGATGCTCCTGTGTCCTAGGCACACTGTGAAGCCTGCTCACACAAGCTCAACATTCCAAGTAAAAAGTACGACACAGTAATTTCCTGGTAAGCAGGAAAAATAGCATGCTTTCTCAGAGCAAATCAGTGTAGACCAGCCACACCAACTGGATCTGTAAAAAGATTTTGAATAAGCAAATACTCTGTGAGTTCCTATCTGAAAGCCAAAAGAAATCTGAGACCTTTTGTTGTTATGTTTTCTTAATCCAATTAGTTTACAATTATTTATAGATAACCTGCAATTTGTCTTGTCCCAGAAAAACAACCAAATTTTATGTATATTTTTTATTTTTTTTATTTTAATTACAGTATAGTTAGCATACAGTGTAATTTTAGTTTTAGGTGTACAACATAGTGACTCAATGCTTCCATACATCACCTGGTGCTCATCACAACACGTGCGATCCTTAAGCCCCATCACCTGTTTCACCCAACCCCGCCCCCCCTGCCCTCTGGTAACCAGCAGCGTGTTAAGAGTCTAGAGTTAAGAGTCTGTTTCTTGGCTTCTCTCTCTCTCTCTTTCCCTTTGGTCATTTGTTTTGTTTCTTAAATTCCACCTACGAGTGAAATTGTGTGGTATTTGTCTTTCTCTGACTGGCTTATTTCACTTAGCATTATACCCTCTAGCTCTATCCATGTCATTGCAAATGGCAAGATTTCACTCTTCTGATGGCTGAATAATATTCCATTGTATAAATATACCACCTTTTCTTTATCCATTCATCTGTTAACGGATGCTTGGGCTGCTTCCATACTTTGGTTATTGTAAATAATGCTTCTATAATCATAAGGGTGCATGCGTCCCTTTGAATTAGTGTTTTTGTATTTTGTGGGTAAATACCCAAGTAGGGCGATTAGTAGATCGTACTCCATCCTGTTTTCCGGATTGGCTGTGCCAGCTTGCATTCCCACCAACAGTGCAAGAGGGTTCCTTTTTCTCCACACCCTCACCAACACCTGTTGTTTCTTGTGTTTTTGATTTTAGCCATTCTGACACATGTGAGGTGATATCTCATTGCACTTTTGATTTCCATTTCCGTGATGATGAGTGATGTGGAGCATGTTTTCATGTGTCTGCTGGCCATCAGGATGTCTACTTTGTAGAAATGTTCTCTGCTCGGTTTTCCATCGAATTACTCATTTTCTGGGTGTTAACTTTGATAATTTATTTATATGTTTAAGACAACCAAATTTTATAGCAAGGCAATGATAATGAGGAGGATGGGGAAGTGGAGGATGATAATATCACTTCATATTTTGTTTGATGATATAGAATATAAAACACATGCTATTGTTATTTTGCCTAATCCCCAAAGGTACAGCAGCATGAGACATCTGCACCCGCATGTACACAATGGGTTTTAACCCCTACGAGAGGGTTAACATCGCATGGGGAGAGTTGCTACATTTCACAAACAGAAATACACGAGGCCCAGTTAAATTAGAATTTCTGATAAACCAGAAATAATTATTTAGGATAAGTATGTTCCATGTAATATTTGGGACATACTTATACTTAAAAACAGTTGTTTATCTGAAATTGACAGTGGAGTGGGGGTCCTGTATTTTATATGCTAACACTTGGCTAGTGCAGAGAGAGAGCCCCCATCCTTGGTGGGATGAAACTACACTTGCCCACGAGCATAACCAGCTCAGTATCATAGGCATGTGTTATTTTTTCCCTCTTTTCCCGTTTAACCCTCACTGAATACCCATTCTTGTTCCCTGGGGTCACATCTCCAAATAAAGTGTCTGCATGAGAGCCTTCCTCTCATACTCTTTTAGCCTGAGTTCAGGCTAAAAAGTTAGTGGCAAATTATATGGAATTATTGTAATGTTAGAGCTAGAAGGTACCACTTCACAAACATGAAAAATCATTTCTATAGAATTCAGTTGTATTGCCTAAGGTCACGCTGCTCAGTAGAGGACGATCTCCAACTTAAACTGGGTTTCCTGACTTCCGTTCAGTGTCCTTCAAGTAGAAGACTATGCTTATATTTATTGCACACTACTGGCTTTTTTGAACAGATTTCCTAAACAAGATTTACTTACTTATTGAGGGGGGAAGGGCAGAGGGAGACATTCTCCAAGCAGACTCCCTGCTGAGCCCAACTTGGAGCTCAATGAGGGGGTCGATC
The DNA here is from genome assembly GCF_010015895.1 of Lontra canadensis. Lineage (NCBI taxonomy): Eukaryota > Metazoa > Chordata > Mammalia > Carnivora > Mustelidae > Lontra > Lontra canadensis. Next base: position 55,753 of record NW_022631295.1, read on the forward strand.
CCATAACCCATGATATCAAGACCTAAGCTGAAACCAAGGGTTAGTCGCTCAACTGATTGAGCCACCCAGGCACCCCTGCACACTACTGTTTTTAAGAAAAGTCAATTTAATATTTCTGTAAATGTGGTATATTAATACCATTAAGAATGAAAAGCACAGGGGCGCCTGGGTGGCTCAGTGGGTTAAAGCCTCTGCCTTCGGCGCAGGTCATGGTCCCAGGGTCCTGGGATCGAGCCCCGCATCGGGCTCTCAGCTCAGCGTGGAGCCTGCCTCCCCCTCTCTCTCTGCCTGCCTCTCTGCCTAGTTGTGATCTCTGTCTGTCAAATAAATAAATAAAATCTTAAAAAAAAAAGAATGAAAAGCACATATGCTTTTATTTTCTAGCAAAAACAAAAACAAAAAAACCCTCTCCAAATCCCACTGCACAAAAGAACGGATCTTGGCAAGTAGAAATTTATTATTCCAAACATATTTTTATGCTTCTATATCCAGATACCAATGCATGGACTAAGAAAATCTTATAGTGGGGGGCGCCTGGGTGGCTCAGTGGGTTAAAATCTCTGCCTTCAGCTCAGGTCATGATCCCACGGTCCTGGGATCGAGCCCTACATTGGGCTCTCTGCTCAGCAGGGAGCCTGCTTCCTCCTCTTTCTCTGCCTGCCTCTCTGCCTACTTGTGATCTCTGTCAAATAAATAAAATCTTAAAAAAAAAAAAAAGAAAATCTTAGAGTGGGACATCTGGGTGGCTCAGTCATTAAACATCTGCCTTTGGCTCAGGTCATGATCCCAGCGTCCCAGGATCAAACCACGGAGTTGGGCTCCCTGCTCGGAGGGGAGTCTGCTTCTCCCTTTCTAGCTCCCCCGCTGCTTGTGTTCCCTCTCTAGCTCTCTCGGTCTGTCAAATAAATAAAATCTCTAAAGAGAAAAGGAAAATTTTATAGTACATATGTAAAATGTAATCGTATTTCACTTTATAAGTATAATTTTATTTGAATTTAAGAGAAGGAAAAGAAAAAAAAGAAACGGAGGAATATGTTTTACTTCAGATACATGCTTCTTTACTATAAGAGATAGTATTTCTTAAAATATCCCTCTAAGAGTGATAAAATAGGTCATAACAATATGAAGAAATCGGAGTCATTATTGGTTTTAATTAAATGTTTCCTTTTTGTACAGTATTCATTGATTGCTCACTGCAAAAGATGAGGACATTAGCTCTCTTACATTTTCCCCATCTCCTTGGCTCCCCACCTCCTAATTTTTGTGAATTATGCTATTAATTTTATATTGCCAAGTGTTCTAATATGTGTATCTTATTTCATGACAATCATTTCCACATTTCTTTTGTTATCAGTTCTAAGTTTCAATGGACTCAAATCTTTCTTCATGAAGCAAAGATTTTACTTGCTTGCTTGTTTTAAAGAAGAGCTTTTGGATTCTGTGTTTTTGTTTTGTTTTGTTTTAGTTCTTTCAACTTTTGAGAATGTCTGCTTGCTGCCCCTGTATTGGAATGATATCGTTTTTGATACAAATATCTTTTTCTCAAAAGTTGAAATATCTTCTTTCCCTTGGGAACTTAGAAGTATGTTTTCATGATCTTTGGACTTTAAAATTGTGTTGGAAAACACAGTAGACAATCGCATTTATTCACTTCATAGGTGATTTGCTTTTCTGGCCTGGATACCTACAAAATTATTACTTTTTTAATTCTAGAAATCCAGTAACTGAACTAGGATAAATCTTTAAGGATCTCGTATGAAAATTTTATACAACAGTCTGTGTAGTTCAGTCTACAGATAAAGCATTATATTTTTTATATGTTTACTTGTTTGTTCACTGTTTCCCTTAGGAGAGGGTAAGCTTCATGAGTCCAGGAGACTTTGACCTACTAGTTTTCTTCACGATTCCCCAGCCTCTCGAATGGGGCCTGGCATATTGTAGGTACTTGATAGTTACTGAATGAATGAATTTTCTTATTTCAGATAACTTCTCTTGAAATATATTTTTCTGCTAATTTTCAGTGCCAGGTTGCTCTTCACTTACAGGAACACGAGTGATGACTTAAGTATCTGTAGGCTAATGTTTCATGATTTCATTTTTTAAAGGTTTCCCCCCGCCCCATCTAGAATGTATTTGGAATAAGGAATGGAGTAGAGATCCACATTTGCATTTTTACAAACAGCTGTCATTAGATCCAGAGCAATCCATTACATAATCATTTTCCCCCCTACTTTATGTTTCAAGCCATCCTTAAATATACGCAACCTTCACGTGGATTTGGTCAATTTCAGAGCTCCCCGGTTTATTCTGTTAAACTGATGATTTTCTCCCATTCTGAACTATTTGAAATATATTTCCATGTAATTTGTACATATCGTCTCTGCCCTCCGCATCTTTTTTTTTTTTTTAAAGATTTTATTTATTTGTCAGAGAGAGAGAGTACACACAAGCAGGCAGAGAGGCAGGCAGAGAGAGAGGAGGAAGCAGGCTCCCTGCCGAGCAAGGAGCCTGATGCGGGACTCGATCCCAGGACCCCAGGATCATGACCTGAGCCGAAGGCAGCGGCTTAACCAACTGAGCCACCCAGGCGTCCCTGCCCTCCGCATCTATTGGCTCCTTTCTTAGCATACTGATCGCTTTCTTTTTGTCATCCACATTCACTGACATTATCTCAGGTCTTTGCCAAGATGGGCTGCCTATTCTGCTCTTCCAGTATTTGAGCTGCTCTCTTCCTGGCTTCAGGTTTTTATGAAATTGTTCTAAAATGCTAAATGCTTATGACAAATTTTTTTCTGTTCCTTAGATTGAAAGTTTGGTTTCCACATGCTAGCTCCACCTTCCTTCCTTTATTCTTTCCTTTCTTTCTTTCTTTCTTTCTTTCTTTCTTTCTTTTTTTTTTTGGACAGAAGAATGCCTGTTATGGTCCGTTGACACGTTGACATATTTGTCCTGCATTTTCTGTTCACCTTGTTCATTCCTCAGTGGCTCTTTGCAGAATTCTCCTACGGTATTAGGAATAGGGTTTTTGGTTCCTTTCCTGTTGTATCTGGGACCGCATTGCCATCCTTTTAAGCACAAGTTTGGGAGCTAGGTTTTGGTGTTCTACTCTCTTTTCTGTACCAGGGGGACATGAGGAGAGTGCGGAACGCTGGTGAGACAAAACTGACATGCGCCTGGGTAGAATCCCTGGGCTTTTTACTTGTTTTTATTTTTTTTGTCTGTCTGTTTAATATGTAGTACAGGATTCACTCTACATAGTTGGGAGGTATATCATATTCTCACCGTAAGCTATTTTGGGGTTCCAATCATAGACCAGAGCACTGGTCAACTGTTTCTCACTTTCCCCATTTTGCCTGTGTCTCCCTAGCAGTTATTTTTTTGGCTTTTTTCTATCCTAGTCCAAAGAGGGAATAGATAAGGATATCTTCAGAGTAATCATTTCTTGTTCAAATTTTGGAACATACGAAAGTGTTAGGACTTTACAGTGTTACCTGAAAGTCCTCTGTAGGGACTTTCCAGAATAATTTCAAACGCCATGGATAATTGCACCTTTTGAAAGCAAAGCACAATGCTTGTTCATTTTCTAGTTGACTCACTTAATTGAAATGTATTAGCAGACATCACTGGGCTCTGCAATGATTAACAAAAGTCTTTCTTAATATATTAGCAGCTGTGTTGGGAGGTGGGTTGGGGGGGTGGGTGAACTAGGTAAAGGGCATGAAGAGTACATTTATCATGATGAGCACTGAGCAAGGTATAGAAGTGTTGAATCACTATATTGTACAACCCAAACTCCTATAACCCTCTGCTTTCTATACTGGAATTAAAATAAGAAACAAATTAAAGAATCCTAGCAACTACATTAAAATTTAATACAGGAAATCTTTGACTTGAAGAGAAATCTGATAGCATCATTATTTACAATCAGAGATCTGAATCAATCTATTCAATAGAGAAGAACTGGTTAATTGCTATTGAACGGTCATAACTAGTTAAAATATTTTGCAGGGGAGGGGTTAGTATTTTAATATTTTATTTTAACCTGCAGCTTTCTCCTAGGTCATATTTACCAAACTGATAAAATAAAATGGATGGGAAATGAAAAAGAATAATTCAGAATAGCAAAAATACCTAAATTTACTGAGAATAGTTCAATAAATAAAAGCATGGTCAATGTTAAGACATTTTAACACTCTCACAACGTTTCTTCACGAAGTACAGGAGGAGTTTGGGCTTTTGTTTTTTGGTTTCTTGGCTTTGTTTTGTTTCGTTTGTTTTTTTGTTTTGTTTTGTTTTGTTTTGGTGTTTATTCTAGCATTGGCCTCTTGACTACTTTCTCTCGTAGGTTGTACTGACCTCAAGAACAATCCAGTTGATCAGTCAATCACATCCAGCAAATGGCCAGTATAAAATCAGCACATCCTATTCACCCTGCTAAAGATGAAAAAACAGAAGGGAAGTTGGGAACAGTAACAGCTCTGCTATGGTGCCATGCAAGATCCAGGATCCGAATCAGGACCTTCTGATTCTCAGATTTTGCATTCCTTCCCTGATTCACCACCTCCTGAATTTGACTAGTATTTTTCTCATGTGTGTCTTTCTTTGAACTAAATTATAACACCTTTTCTAGAATTGAACTAGCCACGCAGTGGTTTTGACATCATGTGGATAGAGTCATTATTTACCAAATACTTAGCATCTATGAGGATTGTCTACAGCATCGCCCCGCCCCTGACACCGCCCCTGCTCCCGTGGTCCTTTTGCTCTGTGCTGGTCCTTCCTTCCCTACTGATTTTTATTCTTTCAAAGACAACAAAGCCTGCTAAAAAAAGCAAGCTTTCTTAGCTAAAAGCTTTTAGCAGGCTTTTTAATAGCCCCAATAAAGTTTTACTGGTGATGGCCCCGGGACATTGGCTTTTAAACAGATGCAAGGCATTGGATTCACTCTCACGGAGATGGTTTCTCGATAGCATCTTAACACTCATTCTCACATTGGCCAAGCCCTACCACATCCAGGGCAGTATCTACTCTTCCCATCAAAGGCAACGGCCGAGTACTTATCTGTCCCTCCACCTGTCAGCAAACATGGGTTGTGTGCTTGCCCTCTACCACGCACGGAGCCAGTTACCAGCAACAGGACGAGAAACAAGGTCCAGTGCCTGTCCTCAAAGCACTCACTGTCTAGGTTTCCAACAACAAAAATGCCGCTTGCCACCAAAATAAATACATGGAAACAGTGCTTCATCGCGGAAAGTTTTTCATCTCCTGGTTTTGAAACAAACGTAACAATGGGCCCTTAATTATCTCTCTAGGATCAAAAGTGTTACTTGACAATATCTTTGCTCTGTGGATTGAAGAGCAGTATTTTACACCATGACCTCATTAAAACTTCTGTGGTTTCTGTAAATAAAAGCCCTTGGATGATCAGTATGAGAACTGACATTTGCATCATTCATTAACAACAAAAAAAGGCAATTGTTACAATTGCATGGTTGGCACAGATATATTGACTTATTCATTTCCTTTGGTGGGTGGGAGCAAGGGAAGGAGTACATGAACTCTACCATCCTAGCTGTTTCTCATAATGAGTACCTGCGGTTAGGGAAATGTTTTAGGAGGAACTGAAATGCCAACTAGATGTTCTTCTCCTCTCATGAAGATATTATCCAGAACATTATTTCTCAGTGCCAGGAGGGTAAACATAAAGGATCACATTTTCAAATAGCTTAGCTAATGTTAAGACATATCAATTTTCATGTGTGAAATGAGTACAGTAATTGTTTGGGTATATGACAACAGATGCATGAAAATACAGATACACATTTGTGGTATGGATTTAAGATAGATGTTAGAAAATTTAGTGGAATCGTACACATTTCCATGAACCATTTGAAAAACGTGCGGACTTAATATCCCCCCATAAAGAAACAGCAGTACTAAGACAGAGCTGAGATTTTATACATTAACCTGGAAACATCTATAGGATTTTCACATCGTTTCAGAATTCCTTCCCAAACTGATGAAGAATATTAAAGCATAGCCATATATATGGATATGTGGGTACAAGTAGATGACTATATACAGACAGTAAAAAGTTCAGAAATGCTGAGCTACGAGCAGCAGTGGGGGTAACGTGGGGTATGCACAACAGAGGAGAAAAGACTTGGAAGGGACACGCGGTTGGCTTCTAATATCTTAAAGGGTGATTAAGACAACAAGCAGTATACTGATTCTACACAGATCCTGAGGGCAGAAGAGGTCAGAAAGGTTTTGTTACAGAGCTCAGAGCACAGTTTGATAAAAGGAAGGGTCAGAGAAGTTTCTACCAATTAGAGGTATCTGAAAATGGAATAGGCTGCCTTGTAAAGCCATCTCTCTCCCGGATCAGAAGTGGTCAAGCAAAAAGACAGGTTGGCTACTCATTAAGGGTGCTGCATAACGTGTTGATATTTTTTGATGTTTTGTGCCTTTAAAAATTATTAATCAATCTTATATATGTCAATTATGCTTCATTAAAGATAAAATAAAGTAGGTGAACTAAAAAACCGTATTAATATATGGTGTGGTTTGCTTACTATGCTGGCTGTAATTTTTTGTTATCGAAATAAATGTCTTTGCAAGAGTCATTGAGTATTACTTATAAATTTTAGTTGCAAATAACAAACAAATTCCAAGCAATTAAAGAAAGAAAGGAAAATGTGAGGGGACCAGTATAATATAAATGTGCATTACTCACTTCTTGCTTCGAGATTCGGACTCTCTGGTGTGCACAGTTCAAATCTTCCACTCTCCACTGCCAGTCTGGGTACAGTTTATAATCATGTTTCTCCTTCTTCAAAAGAGAAGGACAAATACGAACAGCTATAATCTGCTGCAGAAGGAGTCAGCGTAGTTTCACGGAAACTAAGAGCAAAACACAGTGGGGAGAGGTCTTAGAAAGGACTCGGTCTACATGATAGAGACAGCCATTGCATGAGTCACAACTTGTTTATGTCATTCCCCCTTAATAGACCAGACCAAATTCGAATTGTCTGTATCCAAATTTGAGTGCCAGAGGAGATTCTGATTGGCCCAGCTGGGTCAGATGACTCTTCCTGGCTTAAACAGCATTGGTTGGAGGTTGGGCTCTTACGGTATAGATCTGATGGAAGAGGGCTGATCCCACTGGATCAAGAGGCTTTCTAAGAGGAGATGATGACTTGTTGGCTAGGAAGACACCTCAAAACTTGTGTACCACATGTGTTCTCAAGTGAATACCACATATTAGCAACAAACAAAGCACGGATATTTTTCTTCATAAAGACCTCAAAGCATGATTAAAACAGCATTGATTTCATATCCATTTTCAAACACTGAACGTTATCTGAAAACTATCAATAATGCTTAGGCATGGTAATTGCTTAGCTTAGAAATGTTTTAAAATTTAAGGGTTAGATGAATTTGGAAGTGTGTAAAAGCAAAGTGATAAGCTTGATTCCTATCAACAGGGACAGAACTGATCTTTCTACATACTGTATTTCCCCTAATATGGAAGGAAACAAGACTGTAATGTCCTTTATGCTAAGATCATTTTATGACGATTTTAAAAACAGCTTTAGAATTTGCTAGTTAATAGCTATGAAACAACAGACATGAAATGTTAGCAAGTAACAAGACTTGGTTTTCAACATATATTAGAATGCTGGCATATAAGTAGTCAGCTACACTTCCCAGCTGCTTTTATTTATTTAAAAAAAATTTTTTAAAGATTTTATTTATTTATTTGAGAGAGAGAAAGAGAGAATGAGACTGAGAGAGTGTGAAAGGAGTGGGGGTCAGAGGGAGAAGCAGACTCCCAGCCGAGCAGGGACCCCGGTGCAGGACTCGATCCTGGAACTCCAGGATCATGACCTGAGCCGAAGGCAGACGCTTAACCAACTGAGCCCCCAGGTGACCCTACACCTCCCAGTTTAAAATCCACTCCAGAAATCATACCTATTATTTTATAGCCAACATATTTTCCTACACTATATTCTCTTACACAGCTCATTCCCCCTATTTGACCCTAAATGGTTGAGTACTTTCCAAAGTAAAAGTAACGCACAAAGCCTAACAACCTAGAAATTTGGCCAAGATGGCAAACAGCACTCGCAAATGTCAGAAATGTTTGGAGTACGAGCTGAGTCTCAGTCGCTGCTGCGCGAGCACGAGAAGTCGCAATGCCTTGCTATTCACCAGAACTGAGGTTCAGCTGCACTGTGCCCCATCCAGGGGCCACATGGCTGCAGCCCTGTGCTCCTGCTGCAACCTGTCATCCCTAGTTCTGAGTTCCCTCTGGGTCTCACTGCTCTTGGGGCTCAAGTCCCAGGGGGCAAGCCCCAGAGACCCAGACACAGGCTCTGTGTGGGATCGGCACATGCCCATCCTGCAGAATTGGGGCCATCACCCCAGCCCAGTGCCTCAGGCCCCAGGCGCTGAGGTAGTTCCACGTACTTCTGAACTCAGGACCTTGGTCCTGCTGTCACTTGGAGTGCCTGTGCCCTAAACCTTGGCACTGTTGTACCACAAGCACCTCAGTCCCCAGGATCCTGGTGCCACGTGCAGACCAGCATGCAGACCAACCCAACAAAGCGTAAAGGCAGCCTGTGGAATGGGAGGACATATTTGCAAACCATCTATCTGATGATGGCTTTGTATCCAAGATACGGAAGGAACTCATACAACTCAATAGCAAAAAATGAAATTATAAGATGGACAAAGGAAGAGTATGGACATTTTCCCAAGGATGGTCTACAAATGGCCAACAGGTACATGAAAAGGTACTCAACATCACTCGTCATCAGGGAAATGTAACCCAGTACCACAGGAGGTGACACCTCACGCTTGTTAGGATGGCTGCTTTTAAGAACACAAGAGATGATAGATGTTGGCAAGGATGCAGAGGAAAGGAAACCCTTGCTTGCTAGTGGTGAGCATGGAAGTTGGTACAGCCACTGTGGAAAACAGTATGGAAATTCCTCAAAAAATTACAAGGAGAACCATCTTATCATCCAGAAATCCCACTTCTGGGTATATATACCAAGGAAATGAAATCAGGATCTCAAGGACATATCCACATCCTCTTGTTCATTGCAGCATTATTCACAATTGCCAAGATACAGAAACAACCTTAAGTGTCCATGCATGGATGAATGGATAAAGAAATCATAAAATACATACACAGTGTGTATGTATAATCATATGTTATGTACAATGTATAAAATGCACATATGCATATTATATATAATGTATACAATGTACATATGTCATTTATAATGTATATATAACATGTATTGTATATATGTGTATGGTCTATATATACACATATATACATATATATCTATCAGACACAGAAAGAGAAATAGTGCATGATATCACTTATATGTAGAATCTAAGAAAGTCAAACTTAGAGAGTAGAATGATGGTTAGTGTCTGTGGAGTAGAGAAAATGGGGAGATGTTTGCCATAGGTGCAAAGTTTCAGTTAGAAGAGGCAAACATTCTAGAGATCTAATGTACAACATGGTAACTGTAGTTAACAATAACGTATTGTACACTTGAAATATGCTAAGAGAGTAGATCTTAAGTGTTCTCACCACATGCACACACACAAAATGGTAATTATGTAAGGTGATAGGTATGTTAATTACCTTAGTTGTGGTAATCATTACACAAGGTATATTTCTATTAAAACACCATACTAGGGGCACCTGGGTGGCTCAGTTGGTTAAGCCTCTGCCTTCACCTCAGGTCATGAGCCCAGGGTCCTGGGGATCGAGCCCCGCATTGGGCTCCCTGCTCAGCAGGGAGTCTGTTTCTCTCACTGCCCCTCCTCTTCCTGCTCCCCCCCCACTCATGTTCTCTCTCTCCTTCCTCTCAAATAAATAAATAAACAAATGAATCTTTAAAACACCATACTGTATACCTTAAATATACACAATATTTTGTCAAAATGTTTTTAAAAATGTCATAGTAAAAATTTTTTTTAATATGGAAAGAGTCCAGATGTCTATTGAAAGATGAATAAAGAAGATATAGTGTATATATATAATGGAATATTACCCAGCCATCAAAAAGAATGAAATCTTGCCATTTGCAATGATGTGGATAGAATTAGAGGGTTTTATGCTAAGCAAAAGAGTCAGTCAGAGGAAGACAAATACCATATGATTTCATTCATATGTGGAATTTAAGAAACAAAACAGACAAACATATGGGAAGGGAAGGAAAAATAAAATAAGGTGAAAATAGAAAGGGAGGCAAATCATAAGAGATGCTCAACTCTAGCAAGCAAATTGAGGGTTGCTAGAGGGAGACCGGTGGGAAGATGGGGTAACAGGAGGATGGGCACGTGATGTAACGAGCACTGGGTGTTCTATGCAACTGATGAATCACTAAATTCCACCCCTGACGCTAATAATACACTCTGCATTAACTACGTTGAATTTAAACACAAATTTAAAAATATTGCAAAGCCACATCTGTGGTCAAGTTCCCAAGAAGCAGTCTGAGGTGAGTATTCTTGTTCCAGTGATTTGTTGAGGAGTGAGGTGCTCTCAGAAGGAGGGATGTGAGGGAAGAAAAAGTAAGGAGCTGAGGGGCCTTTAGCAAGAAGGTAGTCTCGGCTGGAGATGGGCCCCATCTGACACCTTGGAGAAATTTCATCACACATTGGGTCCCACAGGGCAGAGCTCTTAGATCATAAACAGAAAATCACCCAAGCTCGGTTTTTAAAAGTATTTTAAATGAATTTAGAAATCTTTAAGATGACTCAGCTTCTCCTGATGCTATCACATTGCCTCCACCCCTTCAACCTACAAACAGCTCAAGGAGAATATGGCCCGTGTAAAACACACTTTGCTGTTACTCAGACAACATCTGGGAGAGCCCCCCGGAAATAATATTTAAGTTAACCTCTTACCAACTAGAGCTATTTACATCCCGCAATCTACTCTCAGACGTTGAATGTGAACAAACACTGCTTAATGAAAACTCTAATATAATTACTTTCACTATACCCTCAAATCAATTAACTGCCTATAGAGAAAAATCCACCTAGTGGAGCTTTAGTAGATAAAAGAAGAGAAGAAAATGAGAAAATCATTATCTAGGCAAGAGAAAGGAAAATACACTAATATTTACTGAACACCAACTCCACATGTCCCAGGTGCTAACTTAGGTCCTTTGCATATCTCATTCCATTCAAACCTTGCAGCAATCCTTTGAAGTAGATATTACCATCGTTTTAATTTTGCAGATGTGTAAACTGCATCTCAGAGAGAATAGATAATTGTGGAAACTTACGAGCAGCAGAGCCCACAATTGTATCCAGATGTGTCTCATTCCAAAAACTTTGTCCTTTGCGTTAAACTCCCAGCTCTTAAATACAGCTCCCAAACCAGCAACAAGAACCTCATTGGAACCTGCAGCATCAGAAATGTGGGATATGGGGACCATCAATCATTAATTATTCATTAAGTAGTTACTGAGTGCCTACTCCATGCCAAACAATTCTAGGTGTTAGGTGGTGGATGTATTCTCTTGAAAAAAGCAAGGTTTGGGGATGCCTGGGTGACTGAGTTAAGCATCTGCCTTCGGCTCAGGTCATGATTCCAGAGTCCTAGGATGGAGTCCAGGATTAGGCGTCTGCTCAGCAGGGAGCCTGTTTCTCTTTCTCCCTCTGCCCGCTCCCTGCCTGTGCTCTCTCTCTCCCTCAAATAAATAAATAAAATCTTTCCTTTAAGGGATTTTATTTATTTATTTGAGGGACAGAGACAGAGATAGCAATAGAGATTGCAACAGAGAGCACAAGTAGGGAGGAGAGGGAGAAGCAGACACCCTGCTGAGCAGGGAGCCCGACACAGGGCTCCATCCCAGGACCCTGTGATCATGACCTCAGCCGAAGGCAGAGGTTTAACAAAATGAGCCACCCAGGTGTCCCAAAGAAATAAAATCTTAAAAAGAAAGAAAGAAAAGAAACAGGCAAGGTTTCCGTCCTCACAAAGCTTATATTTTGCACATTTTGCAGCTGTGATATATGCAATATGTGTCTATATACTTACATGTGTGTATGCCTATACACACAAATACGTATCATTGTTTCCCTAAGGAGAGCACAGTACAACTCTCAAGATTCCAAAAGCATATTCATCTCAATCAAGTCATTAACTATTCACAATAACTCTGCTAATTAGATTGAATAGGTATTGTCATCACCACTTTACCGGTGAGAAAAGGTGCTTAGATCATAGTATTTTCTTTTGCGCACTTCCTATATGTATCAGGCACTGTGCTAAGCATGTCATATGTATTAACTACTTTGTTCCTCACAACAACCTCATGAAGTAGCTACAGTTATCATCTTCATTTTAGAGTGCAGAATTCCCGAGACAGAGAAAGGTTAAGTAACTAACCCAAGATCGCACAGCTGGTAAGTAGATGAGCCAGGCTCAGAACCCAGCCATTTCAGATCCATGAGCCTATGCTGTCATGATAAACTCTCTCCAGAGGAGTTAATTGCTTGCTCGGGACTAAAATCTGCGTATGTATTTACCTATACCTAATCTTAAATGAGAAATAATTGAAGCCAGTTTGGAAAGAAACGCAAAATGTAATGAGAAAGCTTATATTAAAAGCATGAAGGAAAGAAGAGAGGATATCTAGAATAAGGATGTAAAGTGGGTTAAGGGTCAGACTAAGAAGTGCATATCACCATAGGCTTTATTTTTGCCTTATGTGGGTCATCACTTGGACGCTAAGCTCTCTAGAAGTCAGTGTAAAAAAGAGAAATCTGGCCGGTGTCAAAGTTCATAGTACCCAGATCAATTGTTCCAAGCTACAACTGTACTCGGCACTGAGATCAGATAAGAATTTCTCTCTGGAGTCTTCCCATAGATGACATCCTTGCAACGGAGGAAACAAGAGTTTCAAGGAGCTGTTTCTTTGGTGCCCCTCCTAAAATACGAAATCCCCAAAGGGAAGCTCAGTGGAAACAGTTCTGAAGAGAGCTCGGACAAAATGAGCAGGTCACTACCTCTTTGCTGGTTTAATTTAATTATGGTAATTTCTTTTTTTTTTTAATTTTATTTTTTATAAACATATATTTTTTTCCCCAGGGGTACAGGTCTGTGAATCACCAGGTTTACACACTTCACCGCACTCACCATAGCACATACCCTCCCCAATGTCCATAATAACCCCACCCCCCCTCTCCCAATCCCCCTCCCCCCAGCAACCCTCAGTTTGTTTTGTGAGATTAAGAGTCACTTATGGTTTATCTCCCTCCCAATCCCATCTTGCTTCATTTACTCTTCTCCTACCCCCTTAACCCCCATGTTGCATCTCCTCTCCCTCATATCAGGGAGATCATATGATAGTTGTCTTCCTCCGACTGACTTATTTCGCTAAGCATGATACCCTCTAGTTCCATCCACGTCGTCGCAAATGGCAAGGTTTCATTTCTTTTGATGGCTGCATAGTATTCCATTGTGTATATATACCACATCTTCTTTATCCATTCGTCTGTTGATGGACATCTAGGTTCTTTCCATAGTTTGGCTATTGTAGACATTGCTGCTATAAACATTCGGGTGCACGTGCCCCTTTGGATCACTACGTTTGTACCTTTAGGGTAAATACCCAGCAGTGCAATTGCTGGGTCATAGGGTAGTTCTATTTTCAACTTTTTGAGGGAACTCCATGATGTTTCCCAGAGTGGTTGCACCAGCTTGCATTCCCACCAACAGTGTAGGAGGGTTCCCCTTTCTCCGCATCCTCGCCAGCATCTGTCATTTCCTGACTTGTTAATTTTAGCCATTCTGACTGGTGTGAGGTGGTATCTCATTGTGGTTTTGATTTGTAGTTCCCTGATGCCGAGTGATATGGAGCACTTTTTCATGTGTCTGTTGGCCATCTGAATGTCTTCTTTGCAGAAATGTCTGTTCATGTCTTCTGCCCATTTCTTGATTGGATTATTTGTTCTTTGGGTGTTGAGTTTGCTAAGTTCTTTATAGATTCTGGACACTAGCCCTTTATCTGATATGTCGTTTGCAAATATCTTCTCCCATTCTGTCAGTTGTCTTTTGGTTTTGTTAACTGTTTCCTTTGCTGTGCAAAAGCTTTTGATCTTGATAAAATCCCAATAGTTCATTTTTGCCCTTGCTTCCCTTGCCTTTGGTGATGTTCCTAGGAAGATGTTGCTGCGGCTGAGGTCGAAGAGGTTGCTGCCTGTGTTCTCCTCAAGGGTTTTGATGGATTCCTTTCTCACATTGAGGTCCTTCATCCATTTTGAGTCTATTTTCGTGTGTGGTGTAAGGAAATGATCCAATTTCATTTTTCTGCATGTGGCTGTCCAATTTTCCCAACACCATTTATTGAAGAGGCTGTCTTTTTTCCATTGGACATTCTTTCCTGCTTTGTCGAAGATGAGTTGACCATAGAGTTGAGGGTCTATTTCTGGGCTCTCTATTCTGTTCCATTGATCTATGTGTCTGTTTTTGTGCCAGTACCATGCTGTCTTGATGATGACAGCTTTGTAGTAGAGCTTGAAGTCTGGAATTGTGATGCCACCAACTTTGGCTTTCTTTTTCAATATTCCGTTGGCTATTTGCGGTCTTTTCTGGTTCCATATAAATTTTAGGACTATTTGTTCCATTTCTTTGAAAAAAATGGACGGTACTTTGATAGGAATTGCATTCAATGTGTAGATTGCTTTAGGTAGCATAGACATTTTCACAATATTTATTCTTCCAATCCAGGAGCATGGAACATTTTTCCATTTCTTTGTGTCTTCCTCAATTTCTTTCATGAGTACTTTATAGTTTTCTGTGTATAGATTCTTAGTCTCTTTGGTTAGGTTTATTCCTAGGTATCTTATAGTTTTGGGTGCAATTGTAAATGGGATGGACTCCTTAATTTCTCTTTCTTCTGTCTTCTTGTTGGTGTAGAGAAATGCAACTGATTTCTGTGCATTGATTTTATATCCTGACACTTTACTGAATTCCTGTACAAGTTCTAGCAGTTTTGGAATGGAGTCTTTTGGGTTTTCCACATATAGTATCATATCATCTGCGAAGAGTGATAGTTTGACTTCTTCTTTACCGATTTGGATGCCTTTAATTTCTTTTTGTTGTCTGATTGCTGAGGCTAGGACTTCTAGTACTATGTTGAATAGCAGTGGTGATAATGGACATCCCTGCCATGTTCCTGACCTTAGCGGAAATGCTTTCAGTTTTTCTCCATTGAGAATGATATTTGCAATGGGTTTTTCATAGATGGCTTTGATAATATTGAGGTATGTGCCCTCTATCCCTACACTTTGAAGAGTTTTGATCAGGAAAGGATGCTGTATTTTATCAAATGCTTTTTCAGCATCTATGGAGAGTATCATATGGTTCTTGTTCTTTCTTTTATTAATGTGTTGTATCACATTGATTGATTTGCGGATGTTGAACCAACCTTGCAGCCCTGGAATAAATCCCACTTGGTCGTGGTGAATAATCCTTTTAATGTACTGTTGAATCCTATTGGCTAGTATTTTGGTGAGAATTTTTGCATCTGTGTTCATCAAGGATATTGGTCTGTAGTTCTCTTTTTTGATGGGATCCTTGTCTGGTTTTGGGATCAAGGTGATGCTGGCCTCATAAAATGAGTTTGGAAGTTTTCCTTCCACTTCTATTTTTTGGAACAGTTTCAGGAGAATAGGAATTAGTTCTTCCTTAAATGTTTGGTAGAATTCCCCCGGGAAGCCGTCTGGCCCTGGGCTTTTGTTTATTTGGAGATTTTTGATGACTGTTTCAATCTCCTTACTGGTTATGGGTCTGTTCAGGCTTTCTATTTCTTCCTGGTTCAGTTGTGGTAGTTTATATGTCTCTAGGAATGCATCCATTTCTTCCAGATTGTCAAATTTGTTGGCATAGAGTTGCTCATAATATGTTCTTATGATTGTCTGTATTTCTTTGGTGTTAGTTGTGATCTCTCCTCTTTCATTCATGATTTTATTTATTTGGGTCCTTTCTCTTTTCTTTTTGATAAGTCTGGCCAGGGGTTTATCAATCTTATTAATTCTTTCAAAGAACCAGCTCCTAGTTTTGTTGATTTGTTCTATTGTTTTTTTGGTTTCTATTTCATTGATTTCTGCTCTGATCTTTATGATTTCTTTTCTCCTGCTGGGTTTAGGGTTTCTTTCTTGTTCTTTCTCCAGCTCCTTTAGGTGTAGGGTTAGGTTGTGTACCTGAGACCTTTCTTGTTTCTTGAGAAAGGCTTGTACTGCTATATATTTTCCTCTCAGGACTGCCTTTGTTGTGTCCCACAGATTTTGAACCGTTGTGTTTTCATTATCATTTGTTTCCATGAATTTTTTCAATTCTTCTTTAATTTCCTGGTTGACCCATTCATTCTTTAGAAGGATGCTGTTTAGTCTCCATGTATTTGGGTTCTTTCCAAATTTCCTCTTGTGATTGAGTTCTAGCTTCAGAGCATTGTGGTCTGAAAATATGCAGGGAATGATCCCAATCTTTTGATACCGGTTGAGACCTGATTTAGGACCGAGGATGTGATCTATTCTGGAGAATGTTCCATGGGCACTAGAGAAGAATGTGTATTCTGTTGCTTTGGGATGAAATATTCTGAATATCTGTGATATCCATCTGGTCCAGTGTGTCATTTAAGGCCTTTATTTCCTTGTTGATCTTTTGCTTGGATGATCTGTCCATTTCAGTGAGGGGAGTGTTAAAGTCCCCTACTATTATTGTATGGTTGTTGATGTGTTTCTTTGATTTTGTTATTAATTGGTTTATATAGTTGGCTGCTCCCATGTTAGGGGCATAGATATTTACAATTGTTAGATCTTCTTGTTGGACAGATCCTTTGAGTATGATATAGTGTCCTTCCTCATCTCTTATTATAGTCTTTGGCTTAAAATCTAATTGATCTGATATAAAGATTGCCACTCCTGCTTTCTTCTGATGTCCATTAGCATGGTAAATTCTTTTCCACCCCCTCACTTTAAATCTGAAGGTGTCTTCGGGTTTAAAATGAGTTTCTTGTAGGCAACATATAGATGGGTTTTGTTTTTTTTATCCATTCTGATACCCTGTGTCTTTTGATTGGGGCATTTAGCCCATTAACATTCAGGGTAACTATTGAGAGATATGAATTTAGTGCCATTGTATTGCCTGTAAGGTGACTGTTACTGTATATTGTTTCTGTTCCTTTCTGATCTACTAGTTTTAGGGTCTCTCTTTGCTTAGAAGACCCCTTTCAATATTTCCTGTAGAGCTGGTTTGGTGTTTGCAAATTCTTTCAGTTTTTGTTTGTCCTGGAAGCTTTTAATCTCTCCTTCTATTTTCAATGATAGCCTAGCTGGATATAGTATTCTTGGCTGCATGTTTTTCTCGTTTAGTACTCTGAATATATCATGCCAGCTCTTTCTGGCCTGCCAGGTCTCTGTGGATAAGTCTGCTGCCAATCTAATATTTTTACCATTGTATGTTACAGACTTCTTTTCCCGGGCTGCTTTCAGGATTTTCTCTTTGTCATTAAGACTTGTAAATTTGACTATTAGGTGACGGGGTGTGGACCTATTCTTGTTGATTTTGAGGGGGGTTCTCTGAACCTCCTGGATTTTGATGCTTGTTCCCTTTGCCATATTGGGGAAATTCTCTCCAATAATTCTCTCCAATATACCTTCTGCTCCCCTCTCTCTTTCTTCTTCTTCTGGAATCCCAATTATTCTAATGTTGTTTCGTCTTAAGGTGTCACTTATCTCTCGAATTCTGCCCTCGTGGTCCAGTAGCTGTTTGTCCCTCTTTTGCTCAGCTTCTTTATTCTCTGTCATTTGGTCTTCTATATCGCTAATTCTTTCTTCTGCCTCATTTATCCTAGAGTGAGAGCCTCCAATTTTGATTGCACCTCATTAATAGCTTTTTTGATTTCAACTTGATTAGATTTTAGTTCTTTTTTTTCTCCAGAAAGGGCATTTATATCTCCCGAGAGGGTTTCTCTAATATCTTCTATGTCTTTTTTGAGCCCGGCTAGAACCTTGAGAATCATCATTCTGAACTCTAGATCTGACATATTACCAATGTCTGTATTGATTAGGTCCCTAGCCTTTGGTACTGCCTCTTGTTCTTTTTTTTGTGGTGAATTTTTCCGCCTTGCCATTTTGTCCAGATAAGAGTATATGAAGGAACAAGTAAAATACTAAAAGGGTGGCAACAACCCCAGGAAAATATGCTTTGGTCAAATCAGAAGAGATCCCAAATCGTGAGGGGGGAGGAAAGGGGATATAAAGAGGTTCAGAAAGAAAAAAAGAAAAAGAAAAAGAAAAAAGAAAAAAGAAACAAATAAAAAAAGAAAACCAATAATGAAAAAATATAAAACGGAAAAAAGAAATATATATATTAGGTAAACTAGTTAAAAAACGTTAAAAAAGAAAAGGGTAAAAGTTAAAAAAATTTAGCAGAAGAAGAGAAAAAAAAATTGAAAAAGAAAAAAAAATTAACTGCAAGGCTAAAGAATCATGGGGAGAAAGCCATGAGTTCCGTGCTTTGCTTTCTCCTCCTCTGGAATTCCGCAGCTCTCCTTGGTATTGAAACTGCACTCCTTGGTAGGTGAACTTGGTCCCGGCTGGGTTTCTTGTTGATCTTCTGGGGGAGGCGCCTGTTGTAGTGATTCTCAAGTGTCTTTGCCCCAGGCGGAGTTGCACCGCCCTTACCCGGGGCCGGGCTGAGTAATCCGCTCGGGTTCGCTTTCGGGAGCTTTTGTTCCCTGAGCGCTTTCCGTAGAGTCCGGAGGACGGGAATGAAGATGGCGGCCGCCCAGTGTCCGGCCCGGAGGAGCCGAGAGCTCGGGGCCCCACTCCTCAGTGCTCCCTCAGAGAACAGCACCCAATTGCTCCCGTTACCCTGGCCTCCGGCCGCGCTCCGAGCTCACCGAGCCTGCGACCGGTTCAAGGTAAGCCCGAGCTTAGAGCTCACTCCTCGGCTCCGTCTCTGTAGCCGGCTTCCCCGTTCTAATACCTGCAAGCTCTGCGACACTCAGACACCCCGATCCTTCTGTGACCCTGCGGGACCTGAGGCCACGCTGACCCCGTGTGGGCTTCACCCCAGTTAAGCCTCTGGAGCGATGTCCCTCAGCGGAACAGACTTTTAAAAGTCCCGATTTTGTGCTCCGTTGCTTCGCCGCTTGCCGGGAGCCGGCCCCTCCCCCCGCGGTCTATCTTCCCGTCGCTTTGGATTCACTTCTCCGCCAGTCCTACCTTTCAGAAAGTGGTCGATTTTCTGTTTCTAGAATTGCTGTTCTTCCTCTCTTCGATCTCCCGTTGGATTTGTAGGTGTTTGCAATCTTTAGATAAGCTATCTAGCTGATCTCCCGCAACCTGAAGTAGTCTCAGCTGCTACTTCTCCGCCATCTTGACTCCTCCCCCCAATTATGGTAATTTCTTTAGTACATCTTAAACAATAGATGGAACGCGTAGCCTCAAAACAATTCTCAGAAATGCTCCTGTCAGCTCATTTTCTGGTGTGTATTGGGCGGCAATGATTTTAAGATTATATTCCTTGACATGTGTTCGGAATGCAGCTCTTTTAAATTGCTAGTTAATTACCTCGTTTGCTGTAACCAATAGTTGAGCACAGAATTGACATCCTGTGAGGCTTATCAGTTTCCTAGTAAATACTCACTCCTAAATGGATATTTCCTCGGGCTCGAACCAAGATCTTAGGGGAAAAATAGATACCCATGGCAGTGTTTGTTTATGTGATTCTTTTGGAAGGTGTTTCCAATATGAAAACACTCTTCCTTAGTACCTCCAGGTAAGGCATCATCAGATGCGACCACCAAATATGGGGGTCAAGTTCCCCCAAACATTTAACTCCTCCACGAGGTATATGGAATAATGAACCATTTTGAAAGAATTCAGAACATGTGACCGAAAAACACGTGACTTTGGTGATACTGACATGTGCTATCGATTATCTTGAGTTAAAGGCACTCAAGCAGATGCAAATAAATAGCAGATGCAAAGAGGATTCTCTGGCCATCCTTTTCTTTCTTTTTTTTTTTTTAAAGATTTTATTTATTTATTAGAGAGAGAGAGATCACAACTAGGAAGAGAGGCAGACGGGTGGGGCGGGAAGACTCCCCGCTGAGCAGAGAGCCCGATGCGGGGCTCAATCCCAGGACCCTGAGATTATGACCTGAGCTGAAGGCAGAGGCTTAACCCACCGAGCCACCCAGGTGCTCCCATCCTTCTTTTTCTTAAAATCGGGAGATGAAACTCCCTTGTGAAAGATGTCCTTCCGATATTGGAAGGAAAGTAACATTTTTCTCACCAAGTGTCAGAAGCTGAGGTTGAGAGAAATTTGTAAACACACCTTGTTAAGCTAACCCGTTTCTTCCCAGTCACTTCTCCACCAATTGACTACCCTAGGCCAAGGCCCTCCACCTTGCCATGTGTCACAGTTTGCTCTCTATGTCCAATTCAGCACATAAGCATTTAATTTCAACTGCTTCCTCAGATCTTCATTTTTTCTGGTGAAGACTCCCATGTACACGTAAAAAAATAATTAGAACTTGTCTGTTTTCTCCTGTTTGTCTTTTTTTTTTGTAAGAGTTTATTTATTTATTTGACAGACAGAGATCACAAGTAGGCAGAGAGGTAGGCAGAGAGTGAGATGGAAGCAGGCCCCCCGATGAGCAGAGAGCCTGATGCGGGGCTTGATCCCAGGACCCTGAGATCATGACCTGAGCCAAAGGCAGAGGCCTTAACTAACTGCTCCACCCAGGTGCCCCTCTCCTGTTTGTCTTATGTCAGTTTAATTCTTAGGTCCAGCCAGAGACCCCAAGAGGATATAGAAGTGTTTTTTTCTCCCCTATAATTTAAATACCTTAAAAATGTAACCGTATATCCCAACATGTCATTTGTACCTTAGCGAGGAAATTGTAAATGTCAAGACAAATATATCCAGCTTGTGAGGGTTTAAGATCACAGAGTTATTAAGATATAGAGCCAAGACTTGAATCCTGTTCTTCTGGTTCAAGAGCTAATGCACTTTTTATTATGTTATTACTCATTTACTTGTGTATCCAAAGTCCCAGAGAATGAATGTGAACATATAGCATATCAAAATTTCTAGCCCTCCTGGGGAATTCAATGAGAAAAAGTTGCTGGTACTATCTATTGAATTCTCACTACATAACAAAATCCAATTCAAGTGATTCACATTATTGGCTTCATTTTAATCTTACAATTCTGAAAAGTAGGTGTTATTGTTTTCCCCATTCCATAGATAAGAAAATTGAACAGCAGGCAGGTGAAGTGACTTGCCCAGGTCAAGCAGTAAGGAACGAAATTCAAAATCTGATCTCCAAACCTGTGCTTCCAAACACTACATTACAGAGCTTTTTTTCGAGTAAAGATTCCATATGAAGCATTTAGCTGAACAAGTCAGAGATTTAAACATAATGACTGAAACTCTAAAGCATGGGAAGACATACACATCAACCATAAGACACACAGGCATTTAACTGAAGAGCCATTGCTTCGCCTTCCTACTCTGAACTAACTATTAATGCAATGTGTTCATTTTAGCCGGTGGCTGAAAGCACAATTCAAACTGCTCTCCTAAGCAATGTGTACACAGAACATTCTAAAGGAATTTAGCTTGAAAAGAGATTACAGGACTTTCCCTGCACCTGTCCCCAAGGTTACTCACCCTTTGTAGTTAATAGGAATGCCATCGTTTGCAGAATACATATTCACACGTAAGCATTTTAGGCTAAAACCAGAAGGCTTTCTTTATGAATTACTCATTTAATTTGCATTTTTATCCACACAAAATCTATCAATCTCCAAGTAGAATATAGAGGTTAGGGGTATGAGGTGCAGAGCTCTACCTCTTGGGTTTGAATTTCATTTCCATTGCTTATTAGCTCTAAGGTCTTGGAGAAACTACCTTTAACAACTCTGAGCTCTGGTTTCTTGATCTGTGAAATGAGGACATACAGCACTTCATGAAGTTCTTATGCAGATTAAAAGAGAAGACGTTTGTAAGACATTTAGCACAGATTCTGGTATAGAGTACATAACCATTCATTTGTTCAAAAACATTTGCTGATTCCATATTCTGTACTGGACACAGTTCTAGGCACTGGGATGACTGAGGCAAGCAGTCAAAAATCCTTGCTCTCACACAGCTTACCTTTTAGCGAGCAATAAATGTTCCTTCTCACATTGTCATTGTGGTTGTCACCATCATCATCACCATCGTGACAATCATCAAAGGGTGTCCAAAAACTGTTCAGGGGTTTTACAGTGTGTAAAGATATGGATGCCCTTCAAGGCGGCATTACTATGTGGCTCATTAGGCTCAGTGGAACAATTGAGGTCATGACTAATCAACTCTCAATTTTCCATCAGCGTCTTACTGTATCAAAAGCCGTTATACTAATTTTTCAAGCTCCAGGAATTATACAATGGATAGATTCCTGTGTAATCATAACACTGGGAAAGAAAAGAGTTAAAAGGTAGCTGCTTCCCAGAACCCTAAACCACAGCTGCCATTGCTTGGGCAGAGAAAGCTTTTGATCCTGCTTTTCCCTGTGGAAAGAGAATCGGGAAATAAAGCATGAAAATCTTCATTTTGAATTTCCAAATGGACCCCTTAGAAGCACAACTTCCAGAGAAGACAGGGGTCCTTCCAAAAGGCAGATAAGCCACAACATCTCTTTCCGTTAAGAGGAGAGAGGGCCATTTCTCTTTATCCTGCTGGCGACACACAGAGTGTGCACATGTAAAGACAAGTAACGAGATTAAAGAGACTGGAAAGTAATGCCATTAACTGGACCCACACCAGTCATTTGTGTGTTTTGAAAAAGTCTTTCTATTCTCACATCTGGATGATTTTTTAAAAAGATTTATTTATTTATTTGAGAGAAAGAGAGAAAAGAGAGAGAGGAGGGACAAAGGGAGAAGGGGAGAGAAACTCAAGCAGATTCCATGATGAGCACAGACCTGGATGTGGGGCTCAATCTCATGACTCCAAGATCATGACCCAAGCCAAAACCAAGAGTTGGATGCTTAACCGACTGCTCCACATGGGTGTGCCTCACATCTGGATGATTCTAAGACACCACAACAAGAGGAGGCCATACAGGACTCTATAAGCTAACCCAATTCTGAAACAAAGAGAATGATACCCTTGGCAAGTTGAGTGACTATAGGTACAGTAT
The DNA here is from genome assembly GCF_010015895.1 of Lontra canadensis. Lineage (NCBI taxonomy): Eukaryota > Metazoa > Chordata > Mammalia > Carnivora > Mustelidae > Lontra > Lontra canadensis. Next base: position 79,002 of record NW_022631295.1, read on the forward strand.
GAAAAAGTGACCCTACCCTAGGCAGGAGAGCCAAAACCAGTACCTACTGGGAATGACGAGATTTGAGTGAGCTTTGTATCTGCATGATATGGCTGCCAACAATCTTTCTCTGTGTGTGTCACCCCAGTCTCCCCGAAATGTGACATATAAGCTGGAAATTGGAAGATGACTAGAAGTTAGTCAGTTAGAGGAGGTGTGGAGAGACAGGGAAGTGAGAGCATTCTGTGAAGAGAGACAGCCCGTCCTGGAGTAGCTCATTGTCTGGGGTGGCCAGAAATCCAGGCAGAAGCCAGAAAGCAGTGTATTTTCTTATTCTGAGATCAAAGACAGCCACAAGGCACTGAAATTCATAGCTATCCCACAAGTTCTCGCCCCATTCATTTATAAGCAAATATTAATCAACTATACGTAATTATTATAAGTATAAACCATTAATGGTCAAGACTATAATCATATTACATACCTATATTATGTAATTAGATAACACATAAGATAACATGTTTGATATATATCTCCTATATTATAGCATAAACATATACTTATAAATAATTATTAATTATAAGTAAGTAGTAAGCATTAATTGAGTGCCTGTTCCTCGTCAAACATGGACCTAAGCACTGGGGGAACTCTCTCAAACAGGTCAGGCAAGATCCCTGCCCTCATTAAACTTACATCTGGGGAGAGGGAAGCAGAATATAAGCACATAAAAACACAATTTTGAATTTCATGTAATAAAACAGGTTATAAAATAAAACCCGAACATGTAGCAGAGATTAACCATCGAGTGAGGGAATAAGGAGGAAGGCACTTCAGATACGGTGTTTAGGCCTTTCTAGAGTGGCGACATCTGAGATGAGACATGAGTGACGATGGCACAGTCAGAGGAGCATTTCAAGGACATAAACTGAGACTCGAAGACCGTTGGTACAAAGGAACTTAATGTGTTCGAGGAAAATAAAGGAGGGTTAAGTGAATGAAATGTTAGGAGGGGAGGAAAAGGTTGCATAAGACAAAGGTGGAGAGGTTAAGTCCAGGTCAGGTCATGCAGATCCTGGGAAGTAAGGGGGAAGGAGTGTAGATTTCCTTTAAAAAGCAGTAGAAACGCAGGGTCACCTTCGATCTTTCTCAAATTCCTAGTAGAGCGTTCTAGGAAATGTCAAGGGATGCTTATGGTGCATGCTTGTCCATGAGCTCTCTTGGCTACTGTAGGCCAGCTGCCATTGGCTCTTGTCCTTTCCTGCTCTGGCTGCTGCAGTGTCCCAGACAACTGAGACGGCCACAGTCATACTACTAGGTCACAAACACAAGGCTACCCTGAGGCTACAAAGCTGACAAGAGAGCACCACGGCTGATGTCCTCTTCGTGCTGCAAATGGAAATTGACTTGGTTCTGACTCACATAGCTATACTTGTTCTACCTTCCAAAGTCGCCCCCCATGTGGAAGGTGCTCTAGCTTGTCCTTATAGGTGCTGCCCTCTAGCCTAAGTGTTATTTCCTAGCATATGTACAGGCTAGAAAACAGTCAAGGTTTACGCTCTTCACATCCTACAGGCTTGAGTGATATGTTTTTCATATCACTATTTTTATCTTTATCGTATTGTGACGATTTTCCGGTGCCAGGACTCAGGTCTTTGAGAAATAGGCTTGAGGACAATCAGAGTGATAGACATTATGATGTCCTCAGAACTTCCTTCATTTCCTCCCTTCCTCTCCCAAAATGACATTGGAGAACATTCGAGAAGCCTAGCTCAGCCCGGAAGAGTTCTTTTCCAAGATGTTACACAGTCTTAAGTAAATAGACCCTTGGTGGACCTGGCCCTGTTGGTCCTCTAGACTGGTAAAAGCTGCCAAGGGCAGAACTTCGAGGTCACTGGCGATCCTCATAAGCTATATCTCACCAAAATGGTGGATATGGGAGTCTATTGGGGTGTGCCGAGACAATGGGAGGTAAGGAAGTAAAGACGAGCTCTAGGCAACTCTCTCTAGAAATTTTTCTACGAAGAGGAGCAGAGAAATTGTGATGATGCTAGAGAAGAACAAGTATTAATAATATCCCATATTATATATGTAGAAGTGAGGCTCGGGCTCAGACAGTAAGTAAGCCACAGCCGTGGGACTCAAACCCAAGACTTTCTGGATCTTGAGTCTCCTGTTCTTTCCACTACACCAGGATGCAGTACGTGCCTAAAGAATCCAGCCCGAAATACTGGCCTTAAACATATAAAATTGTCTTAATTCTGCAGGAGTACTTCCTTTTACCTAGTACTCTGGGAAGGTCAGCTGGTTTCATTGTTCATCAAGGCATGATTTCTCTAAGAAACAGAGCTGAGAAAACACAGATATAGAGGAAGTAACTAGTGAGTGTGCTGAATTTGAGAGAGCTCCATTGTATTTTGTTTATCAACAAAATCTCAATGAAATCTTTCAGTTGACTTAAAAACAGTAGGGGTGTGGAACTTACATTTTTATCTCATTTGGTTTAATTCATACATCATGCTAGGGCTTTTAGATCCATTTGTATGGTCTCCATAGAAGATGACACCTGGTAAACGACCCTTAACAGATTTATTTTCTGCGTGTCAGCCCCAACAGCCAACAAAACTTGCCACTTTTCAAACCCTCAGATTACTTTTGTAGTTTCTTGATTTTGCGGTAAGGGCAGTCCACAGAGGAAAATCAATACTGATGGGTAAGCACAGCATGCTCACTGCCCTCGAAGAGTTTCTGTTCCTGGGACAAGTGCCATAGAGAAATGGACCAGAAGCATGCATGAGACATATGCGTTAACTCTCCATGGTAAGAATTCTTTATAATGGAGAAAAATCTGGAAAACAATAATATTGAGGCCCAAGTATTTCCAATCATCTCAGTTTTGTCTCTAAAATATCTGTAATTTGGCTTCTAATTAGGAGATAATGCCACACACCACTTGGTTGCAGCTCCAGAGAATCATGATGAGTGAAAAAAGCCAATTCACAACTTTGCATCCTGTATGATTGCATTTCTAAAGCAATCTTGAAATGCTAAAATTCTAGAAGTAGACAACAGCTCAGAGCTTGCTAGAGATTAGGGATAGAGAGTGAAGGGAGGTGAATGTGGCTATAAATGGGCACCAACAAAGGATCCTTGTGATGGAATTGTTCTGTATCTTTTTAAAAAAGATTTTATTTATTTATTTGTCAGAGGGAGTGAGAGAGAGAGAGCACAAGCAGGGGGAGCAGCAGGCAGAGAGAGAATCAGACTCCCCACCGAGCAGGGAGCTCCATGTGGGGCGTGATCCCAGGACCCTGAGATCATGACCTGAGCTAGAGGCAGACGCTGGACCAACTGAGCCACCCAGGCGTCCCATTTGTGTATCTTGACTGTATCAATGTCTATATCCTGGTGGTGACATTGTGCTATTGTTTTTGCAAGCCACTGCGCGAAGGGTAGACTGGGTCTCTCTGTATTATTTCCTATAATTGCACACGAGTCTATAGTTATCTCAAAATAAGAACTTTAAGTAAAAGTTTTAATTTAATTTTAAATTAATTTAATTTAAGTAAAAGGTCAGGCCTTCCTATGTGTACATGGTACGGATGAGCACAAACAGGTGATAATTGTCCCTTTCCCCAAGCCTGTACATAAATAGTAGAAAACCATTTTAAATTATAACCCCAGGTTTTATTTCCATTTTTCCTGGAATTAAATGTAACTACAGCCAAATTTCCCTTCTTAGTATAATAAAACAAAACAGAAAGAGCCAGATTTGAAATAGTGCCCCAAAGAGCAGATGGTCTAAGAGTTAAGTGCACCGAGTTTCTGTTGTCATATCAGTAAAGGTATAATTAGATTTCTAATAAAAATGGAGACATCATTAAGAAAGCTTCCCAAGAGTATGTAGGCTATATAAAAGTAATGTGCATTTCGACAGTAGCATGAAAAAGTAGGAATTATCTATTTGGAGTTTTTTTTAGTTTTAACCAGAGAAGTCAGTCATTAAAGATTAAATGTCATGCATTTGACTGCTTTGGAAGTTGTGTCAAAAGGCGCCTCCCACATTGTGAATCCAAAACAAAAAAACCAAAACCCAATGCTCTCACACCTGTACTAACAAGTCAGACTGACTTCGACTTCAAGCACGGAGGCCTGTCTCTCCTCTCCTCGGCAGCCCATAGATACCCGCCCCTCAAAACCAGTTTCTGTCCAAGCGACAGCTCAGCTGAGAAAAGGAGTTACAGTTTCTCAGGCCAAACCATTGGAGCAAACCAATGGGGAAAACCATTTGTCTCCCCGTTGGGAAGTCAGTCCTCTAGTCCTAGCAGCCAGGCTGGTAACAGTCTGTTCACACACAGTGTAGCTGGCCAGCCAGCCCCCTCTGCATTTAGCCTGAAAGTGTGATAATGAGGGAATCAACTGTAGGCACCAGTGTGAAGTGACAGGGACCCCAAAGGGAGAGGGTCTGGAAGCCTGCCCTCCTCACCCCCTTCCGTCTGGCCCAGCTACCGCTAAGCGGCCATATCTCAGACTGACACTTGGTAAAAGCTGCCAAAAAGTATTTTATGAAAGTAAATCAAACCATAAATAACTAGGTTAAGGAGAAAATAAGTTGCCTGGTTGGTGTCCTCTCTATAACCATTCATTTATTCACTCATCAAATATATAGTGGGTTCCCAATGCAAAACAGCAGAATGCAGTAGGTAAGGGAATGGACTCCAGATTTCAGGAGAATTAAAATAAGATCCAGTCTTCTCAGTGTCACTGAAATGTTTGTTTCAAACTGACTTAAGTTCAGTGAATTTTATTTAAATTTTTTTTTTCCAATTTAAAACCCAGACTTCTCAACTATGTAGGTTGGCATGATCTTAGGCCTAAGTATCATGAGCCTTCCTGTACTCCAGGTTTCCTCAGAGTATAAATCAGGATAATATGACTTGCCTCCCAGGTCAACCTCTAACGGGTCTCTAATGTAGCATCTGGCTCTCAGGTGAGGGAAGGAGTGATGATGTCCTGGGCACTGTGGGAAGAAGAAAGAAGTCAGAAATGGGTCTTGACTTCAGGTTGCTCATGGTCAAGGTGGGGAAACAGAGAAGTGAACACTGAGATTTATGGAATCTAGCAGCATCGAGGACTGAATAAAATGTTACAGAAACATGGAAGAGGAAAAGGATAATCCTGCTGGAATCAAGGAACTTCGTGGAGGAAATGAATTCTAGCACAGGTCATGAGGATGATTTAGACATTTCTAGTTGAGAAGGAAAGCCATTCCTGGCAGAAAAAAGGGCAGGTTCAAAAAGGGTAGGATCACAAAAAGTTTGTTTTTCCTTCATCCATGAGCTTTAGGAAAATAATATATCTCAGAGAAGGCCAACAGCATTGGGAATTCTTCGGTTCAAAACAGCTATCTTCAGACAGGGGACCCTAAACCATCCACGACAAGGAATTTACTGGGCAGCTTCTCGTTTGCAAGCCTATAAAAATGAGAACTAGTAAAAAATAAGTAAGTACGGGGTGCCTGGGTGGCCCTGTACTTACTTGTTGGGTTAAGCCTCTGCCTTCAGCTCAGGTCATGATCTCAGGGACCTGAGGTCGAGCCCCCCATTGGGCTCTCTGCACAGCAGGGAGTCTGCTTCCCCCCCCCCCCTGCCTGCCTCTCTGCCTGCTTGTGATCTCTCCCTCTGTTACATGAAGAAATCAAAAATCTTTAAAAAAAAATAAGTACGTAATAAATAATAAAAAGGCAATAAAGTTGGACTGTTGGAAAGTTTTTGATTCTCAGCAATTAAAGGGGCTATCTAAGGTACCATCTACTGGAATCTTAGAGAAGCCTTTCCAATCCAATAGGCGGTAGGAACCATGGCTAATGAAAGTGGAATTCCTCGTTGCCTTCTACTGTGTGACCGGGTGGTTTCAGCTCTCCTTCAAATTCCAAATAAACATGCCCCTTGCTTGCTGGAGCTGAAGGCTGCTGAATGATGATGCTTGACTGATGTTATTTTCAAATAACAAAGAAGGGTGCTCCATTAGGCTGTCAAATCTAATTTCGTCTGTGCTTTATCTTCGCTCTGTTGTTTTAAAGTGGTGGAGTTATATTACATAGCTGCCGCGGGGAAAGGTGATTTTCGGGAGGAGATGATTTTCCTTTTGAGCCTGGTACATAATGGGCAGAGATATGTGGATTACGGTGGTAGCCTAGTTCAGTGGAAAGTCATAGAGTCCCTGAATGACCTTGAGCAAGTCACTGACACTTCTCACTGAGCTCTTGGAAGAATCAACGGAGATAAAGCAGGTGAAAGTGTTTGCTGCACTTCAAGTGTGAAGTCATTTAGTGTGAGTCTGCATTTTTGGTGGTGACTGATGACTATATGCTTCTGAATTAATGAGATTTCAGTGAGCAAACATCTTCACCATCCAGCACACATCGTGTCTGGGAACAGTCTTCCGAGATTAAAGGGACCCATATCACTCCCAGAGGTAGTGCTGGAAATCTCAATGTTTCTTGTCCACTGAAACTGTTGGTTGAATCCCAGGACGTAGAAGCCATTAGATCATAAAGGATACAGAGGAAACTAACAATGCCAGCTGCTGACTCAGTCATTCTTTCTAGAAGGCAAAGATGTGTGCCACACCCCAGGTTTTTTGCCAACTGTGTTACTCCCGTGGAGTTACCGGGCATCAATGTGTTTAGAACTGCTGATAAATGTGATGACAGTGACAAATTAAGAAGGGCATGGCTTTCGCTTCACAAATATGAATATTGTTGAGAAACCGGACTATTCTTTACATGTGTTCGACAGTGATTTTTAAGTGCCTGCTGAGTTCACGTCCCTGTGCTTAGAGCATAGTATGCACAGATGAACCATTCATTCTCTTTGTATAAAATAGTGCGAAACTGAACATAAGTAAGCATTCGTAGCGTTTGTTCTGGGCTATGCATTTAGAATCACAGATCTTCATCGGCTCTGGCCAGGGAATTTTCTGGCTGCTCTGGTTATTAATTATCTATATAGACTAAAACCTAAATGACAGTCAAATGAAGAGTGATTCAGTGAGCATATGGGATCAACAAGCAACGAACCCAGATGAGGATGCAGATGGTAAAAAAGATCTGGGTTGTCATCTGGGGATGGTTTCTCCCTTCCAGTATTCCTCTGCTCCCTTCCCTGAAAATAATAAGGAAACAGGTCCCTCATGACACATGGTGAAGATAGGTGGGATGTAAGGACAAAAGTTGAGTCAGAGTCCTCGGGTTATAATGACTTTGTTTCTCTCCTGGTATTTCAGTGGGAAAATGGATAAAAGTGATAGACCTTCTAAACTAGAAAAAATGCAAATTTTTTTGTGCCCCCACATTTTTGCATCCATTTTCATGGGAATCAGGGTTCCTTAAGGCTCATATAGAGAGCCCCTAGGGGTCCATGGATCCTAGTTACAAATATCTTAAAACAAACCAAAAAGAACCCTGGCTAACATCATGAAGCTGCTTTGTGTATTAGTCACTGGGTTCCCCCTGTTTGGGATTTGTTCCGCTTCTGCCAAATGAATTGGCAGAAGTTCCAGCACATAGAGTGTCTTTTCCCACTTACAAAGATTGTTAATTATTTCCTCAGGCTTCCAGCACCATTGTAATTAATAATAGTTCCAATGAAAAATAAATTAGAAAAAATATCCTAGATGTTCTCTTACAGCATAGAATTATACTACAAACAATATTTAGCATTTTAGGAGTTACTTACACATTCGCAAAGTTGTCAGAAGTATGTTGATAGTCAAGAGAAGCTGGTCCTTAGAATTCCTCTGGAGCACGTGTACAATGACTTTGACTTTCTCTTAATCCCACCACTTCTGAAATCATAGCTCAACCTGGCCCCTCCTTGAAGTGGACTTTTCCTCTTGCCTGGGGTCACAGGGCCACCTTGAAGACAGGCACTGGGACTTCCACACCTGAGGATCACCTGTTGCCTTGCACACTACATCTAAGTACTCAGAAACTCTCTTCTGAACAAAAGGAAAACGCTTTCAAGGTAAGGCAGTTTCCGTGTACCGTCAAGTTCTTTGTACATTGTGAGACGTGCAGATTATACAGTGCCCTCTTGGATCATGTTTGGTTTTCAGAGGAACAGAAAAAAGAATCCATAACAACTCTAGCTCCATTTCACTCAAAATATGGTCTCTGGACCAGAGGCAGCAGCACTACCTGGGAAATGGAGAAAAATCCCGAGCTTCACCTAGACCTAATATGTCAGAAACACTGAGGGTGGGGTACTACATTCTGTGTTTTAACAAGCCTTCCAGATGATTCTGAGTGCGAGCTAACATGAGAAAACTGGCAGCCTAGACAGTGATCCTGTTAAAAGGAGATTTGTTCACCGAAATGTTGACACGCCATGATAGTCTAAAATTTCCAAACCGTTGAAGTCACCATGTCAAGAAAAAGAACATTGGGTCATTCAAGGAGGGCTGGCACAGGAAGCAGCCAGACCAGGGATGAAATGCTAAGCTCTACCTATGTTAGGTCTGCAACACTGGGCAATGTTTGTAACATCTCCAAGCCTCTGTTTTCTCATTCATGAAATGAGGTTATTGCATAAGTTGATTTTAAAATTCCCTAAAAGCCCTATAATTCTGTGTGTTTCATTGTAGGCAAGGACTCTGTAAATATTTGTTGAGTGTCTATCACAACTGCAGCAAATCTGGAGGGTACAAAGGAAGAAAAGATAGCCCCTACTTTTGAGAGGCTCTAAATCCAACCAGGAAATCATGTCACACATAAAGGGAAGAGTAAAGAGCGACATAAAAATATGAGCCTAATCATGGAAAGATCAACCCAAAATTAAGGAAGTCTGCTCTTTCTATAGAGCTGATCTGAAGGACATTCAGTGGATAAGTCTGAGGAGAGCCTTCTTCCCACCAGGGTATATCACTGTCTCTAGAAAAGTCTCTCCAGCCATATCTGGATAATAAGTAGAAGTTTAACAGTTTTTGAGCACTTTCTTTCTTCCTTCCTTCCTTCCTTCCTTCCTTCCTTCCTTCCTTCCTTCCTTTCTTTCTTTTTTAAAGATTTTATTTACTTATTTGACAGAGAGAGACACAGTGAGAGAGGGAACAAAAGCAGAGGGAGTGGGAGAGGGAGAAGCAGGCTTCCCTCGGAGCAGGGAGCCCGATGCGGGGCTCGATCCCAGGAACCCTGGGATCATGATCTGAGCTGAAGGCAGAGGCTTAAGCTCAGGTGACTGAGCCACCCAGATTCCCCTTTGAGCACTTTCTATGTGCCAGGTATTGTGTGTGAGGTTTTACATACAAATCTTATTTTATTTTATTTATTTTTTATTATTTTTTAAAGATTTTATTTATTTGTTTGTCAGAGAGAGAGCACACAAGCAGGGGGAGGGGCAGAGGGAGAGGGAGAAGCAGGTTCCCCTATGAGCAAGGAGCCAGCCGTGGGACTTGATCCCAGGACCCTGGGATCATCACCTGAGCTGAAGGCAGATGCTTAATTGACTGAGCCCACCCAGGCATCCCTACAGATTTTATTTTAAAGGTGCATGAGAATCTAAGAGTCGGATCCTAAAATCATACCCATTTTACAAGTGAGGAAGCCAAGGTTCAGGAATTAAATAAGTTGCCTAAATGTACACATCCCAGATAGATTTTGGGATTTAATCCCACGTCTATGGACTTTCAAAGTCCCTTCTTTTCTACTACGTAAGTGTTCCACTAGAGAGATGAGGTAAGGTAAGTGTGGTGAGGATAGTTATTAAATGAATGGATGCTTCATATAGACAAAAAAGCTATCAATGCGTGTGAGAACAATAGGCTAGGAATAAAATAGTGTCAGTAAAGCCCTCTGAGTTCTAACAAAACTCAAATTGAGAATAGATCTTATTCACACTTTTTTCATATGAAAACAGTATGCTAGCTACAGTTACCTATGGGAATTCTTTCATGTGAATTTAGGGCAATGGGAGAAAAATACTTTCATTTTGTATTTATGATGTTTTCACAAACAAGGATCTACTTTATAAAAGTTAAGATTATGGGATTAAGCATTCATGCTCTGAGACCTTTCCGACTTCTGTAGAGGAAATGATTATTAAATATGGCCCACTAAGGTCCAAAGATCCTGGAAAGAGGATGTATAAGGTTAGACCAATTTAAGATACTTTAGGGAGTGTAAGTGGTTCTCATAGGAATTAAAAATTCTATATTCTAAAAGGAATATAGAGCTTTTTGCTTCCCAAGAATTCAAGGCATTGGTTATTTGGTTCCTGGGTGATTTCACCGGCAATGAGTTCTTCAACTAAGTTAATTACTAATGAAGTAAGCTCTGGGAACCCTGAATAACAGCTTAGCTTTTACTCAAATAAGGTCTTTGGACCAAAACCCATGGGCCAGGGGTACCTGGGTGGCTCAGTGGGTTAAGCCTCTGCCTTCGGCTCAGGTCATGATCTCAGGGTCCTGGGATCGAGCCCCACGTCAGGCTCTCTGCTCAGCGGGGAGCCTGCTTCCCCCTCTCTCTCTGCTGCTCTGCCTACTTGTGATCCCTCTCTCTGTCAAGTAAATAAAAAAATAAAATCTTTAAAAAAACCACACGAACCATGGGCCATTTTTTTCTAAATAAAAGGAAGGAGGATCTTATTAAAATCAATATTTAATCAACCCTTATCGTTCAAGATTTTCGTGACCCGTTGGGTCATCTTGGACCTTTCATAATGATTTTAAAGCATTTATCTTTAACCTGCTCTGATAAATTTAGGTACTTCTTCAAATGCCTGTTCTGCTTCATGACTAGATAATTGTCATCGCATCAATGGCTGTCTTCTATTTAATTTGGCTAGTGACATCTATTGTTAGGGAAGCAAGTTCCTCTCAGCATGAGTATTTCCCAGCAGTTTAGAAAACATTCAGTTCTGTTCCAGCTGCAGACCTGAAGCAGGGGTTCTCATCCCAACTGCACATTGAGTCATCTGGGTAATTTTTGAAATATACTGATTTCCAGGTTCAATCCCTAGAGATTCTGATTCAATTAGTCCTCAGTGTGTCCTAGGCAATGGTATTTTGAAAAAGCTGCTCCGGTGATTAAAACATATATGGCCATAGTTGAGAATTACTGTCTTGACACTGTGTTGTCATACAAGAAGAAAACTCAGCTCATCAGTTCCACAAGGATTCCTTTAATTGGGAAGATGTTGGGGACAGAAATCGACTATGAGCCTTTGTGTAACCTTGATGTCTCTTTGTGAAAAGGTATTGATTATAGGGGCAAAGTGCTGGAATCAGCTGAAACGCCTCCCAAAAAGTGAGCAATCAAATCACTGTATATTCATAAACGAATAACGTAGCTAATAAAGTGTTTTATGAGGTAAAACAAGAGTTATTTTTATGTCACAATAACGTTAATACATTTTCTTTTTAAAAGCTTTTGGGCAACATATAAAAGCACACAGAAGGAAATGGAAGTCCCCCGTAATGCCACCGAGCAACAACCTGTGTTAATCTGGTGGCCACCCATCCGAATCTCCCCATTTCTTCCACTCTTCCTTATTCTGAAGAGGATGGAGATGATGAGTATATACGTACACATATATGCTGGGCAACCTCACCTTTGTGACCCCAGGTCCCACCAGCCCCCTAAGCAGTACCAACACCACATCTGCTCTGTGTCCTTCAGCCCTGGTGCTGGTAGGAGCTTCGTGCTGTTGCAAATCCCTGCGTGTCTCACTTTCCCAGCTATCCAATACCTTTGTAACCAATCCTCTGGCTCGGTTTTCTTTAATGTAATCCGACCAACAAAATACATTACCAGAAGGGTATTTTTGGGCCAAAGGAGATATACGTTTTAAAACAACGTTTACAGGGGTTGCCTGGGTGGCTCAGTGGGTTAAGCCTCTGCCTTCGGCTCGGGTCATGATCCCAGGGTCCTGGGATCGAGCCCCGCATGGGGCTCTCTGCTCAGGGGGGAGCCTGCTTCCCCTCTCTCTCTCTGCCTGACTCTCTGCCTACTTGTGATCTTTCTCTTTGTCAAATAAATAAATAAAATCTTAAAAAAAAAATAAAACAATGTTTACAGGGGCGCCTGGGTGGCTCAGTTGTTGAGCATCTACTTTCGCCTCAGGTCATGACCCCAGGGTCCTGAGGTCAAGCCCTGCATGGGGCTCCCCGTTCGGTGGGAAGCCTGCTTCTCCCTCTCCCTCTGCTGCTCCCCTGCTTGTATGCATGTGTGCATGCTCCCTCTCTGTCAGCTAAGTAAATAGAACCTTTTAAAAAATTTAAAAAATAAAATAAAGTTTCTATGACACAATGAGGAATTGTTTTGCAGCCAGAATGTAAAAATTCATGAGAGAACATGTTTTCCTGGACCCTCTACTCCTGGGATTTATTATTCTCTGTAATCTTTGTCAGTTTCAAAGTGTTTCTTTAATTTGCATTTCGTTTCCTGTGCTAATCTTTTCCTGATTTGTAGGCTTGAATACACTGCCAGGGTAGGACCCCTGCCCTTTTTGTTCCCTATTGCATCCTCAGCCTTTGTCTCTGGGGCTGTCAAATGATAAACATCCATTATTATTAATTGAACAAAGGAAGAAATGCATATGAATTTTCTATTCTGTTCTATTGTCACTTAGAACAAGCCTGCTCTATAATGTATTCTATTATTTAATTGGGAAATTCCCCCTTTCTCAGTTTCAAAGCTCTAGTGGTTGGGTGTGGCCAGGAAAGCACAAGTTCCAACTTAACCATTTTGATATATAGGTCACTGTCTGCCCTGCATATTTTCAACAATTTGACTTACACCTGTCTTTAATGGTCAGTTTTTAAATGGTGGGTATTTCTATTTTAAAGTCACCCCGGATCTAACTATTAAAAGCTACTTTTTGAAATGTTCATGATTTTTCCCCCTTGGGATCGTATTTTATATTATATATGTTTATGTAGTTTGTAATTCTCTTTTATTCTGGTTTTGTATTACAGCATGAACATTTCTCAATGTCATTAAGTCTAGTCAAAACTATATGCCAAATATAATCAGTTAGAAAATACAATAGAAAAGTATTCCACTAATTAAAACAACATTATAAAACACATAGAATGTAATCTAAGATAAAGTATATAATCTTTTACTTAAGCCACAGACCTTTACCATGGGATTAAATAAAAGGACCGGAATACCATTAATCGGGGTACCAATAAGAAACACAAGGCAGAGTCAAAGATAATCTAATCAAAGTTCTAGGCACAGTTGTGCACAGGGTGGAGGGAAGCAACAATGAATGTCAGAGTACCCAGGAACTAGCGAAAGTGGGAAGCCCAATATCACCCTTTCTAGACGGGAGGGAAACGAGACAAGAACTACTTTCTCGGAGCCTGGTAAAAGATGGAGGTGAGGAAGACAGGATGTGGTCACGGAGGAGGGGAAATTCAGCCGCTTCTAGAAACGTGAGTCGACTACAGCTAGCAAAATTATGCAGGACGGCAGCTGACTTTTTGGAGACTGAGATCATAAGTCACCCCTAAGTATTGTCCACGTTGGTAATGGTCAGCTAGTTTGGGGGTAGGATAACATGTTTCATTCATCAGTTAAAGCAAGAAGGGTCAATAATAGTGTAGCTAAAGTGTTAGGCAACTCCAATTGCTTTCCATGTCAATACTTGTGTAACTGGTCAAAAATTTAGGATTTTGAATATTTATAATCTTGGGTTTTCAATCACAACTTATGATGCCGATTCTTCTGTAACTGAATTCAGAGAAGTAGTATAGAGTGGAAATAACGCAGGACTTGGACTTCATGTGCCCTTTTTACAATGGGTATGATGATGTCCAGCATTCATCCCTCGGAGAGGGACTGTGAGAGTACAATAGGCAGCATGCGTGCCATTGCTTTCTAAAGTGCTATGCAAATGTGTCTCCTAAAGTGCTACGCAAATGTGGGCAGTAATGACCACACATGAATATTCAAACCACCATCCACTTCTATGTTGTCAGTTGCTTTATGAATTGCTGGTATGAATGCATTCCAAGAGATGATATTTCCTATGTCTACACTCGAGTCACAAATTCTTCTGATGCTATAAAGAAATGCCCTACATGTCTATGTTACTGGTAGAAGTACTCATTGTGGCACAATCAAAAATTTTACTTTGCAACATGTGATAATTACTTTTTCATACTAAATCTATACATAAAAACGAAGTTATGTATCCTCATATCTGATGACTGTGTTAATAACTCGCTTAAAAAATATCTTGGGGCGCCTGGGTGGCTCGGTTGGGTAAGTGTATGACTCTTGGTTTTGGCTCATGTCATGATCCCAGGGCTGTGAGATCAAACCAGGTGCCGGGCTCCGTGCTGGGCGTAGAGTCTGCTTAAGAGTCTCTCTCCTGGGGCGCCTAGGTGGCTCAGTAGGTTAAGCATCTGCCTTCAGCTCAGGTCATGATCCCAGGGTCCTGGGATCAAGCCCTGCATGGGGCTCTCTGCTCAGCAGGGAGCCCACTTCCCTCTCTCTCTCTGCCTGCTTCTCTGCCTACTTGTGATCCCTCTCTGTCAAATAAATAAATAAAATCTTAAAAAAAAAAAAAAAAGAGTCTCTCTCCCGGGGCCCCGGGGTGGCTCAGTCATTGAGGGTCTGCCTTTGGCTCAGGTCATGATCCCAGAGTCCTGGAATCGAGCCCCACATCAGGCTTCTGGTCCATGGGAAGCCTGCTTCTCCCTCTCCCACTCACCCTGCTTGTGTTCCCTCTCTCGCTGTGTGTCTCTCTCTCTGTCAAATAAGTAAATAAAATCTTTAAAACAAACCAAAACAAAAGATTCTCTCTCCCTCTCTCTCTACCCCTCCCCCAACTCACACTCTCTCTCTCAAAAAAAATAAAATAAAATAGAACAATTGCTAAACAACAAATAAAAATATCTAAATAGTAAGGCGAATAACAAGCGTGATGTCGTCTTGTCTGCATTAGCAAAATAAAGCAGCACTCAGGCACAAAGAGCGTAGATGCTGCAGAGACCCCGGACCCAGGTAAACACAGACATCAACTGCATCTTAAATCGCCTACGACAGCCGCCGTCCATCATAACGGTGATTGGCAAGGGGAATGGATGACAGAATGTTTTCCCCTCTCCAGTGCCTACAGTTTTTAGACTCACCTAAAGTTAAAAGAAAAAAATCCTGGAAGACAGGCTCACATGAACTATCGTTTTGTTCATTTCACATTTAGGATTTCCACTTCAGGTTACACATGGCTTGACAAATTGCACTAATTGTGCTCCCCTCAGACGGACACTCAATAGTTGTCAACGATTCACCAAGCCTAAACCAGCACCATCCATTTCCACGCGGCTCCGATCAAAATGCCCGGCTTAAGAGCCTTCAATTCCACCTCAAGACTATTTGCTATACTTAAGCTTTTCAAAATGCACAGCATCCATCATGTGACAGGTTGACTGAGGTGGGTAATAAAAACATTCCAGAGAATGGGGAAGCTTCTCTCTGTTTTGAGCACAGTCACGAGCTCAGGAAAAGCTTTTAAGTCTCACTATGTCATTTTCATGACTTACAGTTTGAGGTTTTCAACAGTCAAACACAGG
Source organism: Lontra canadensis (assembly GCF_010015895.1). Classification (NCBI taxonomy): domain Eukaryota; kingdom Metazoa; phylum Chordata; class Mammalia; order Carnivora; family Mustelidae; genus Lontra; species Lontra canadensis. The sequence goes on from NW_022631295.1 coordinate 94,560, forward strand.
CAAGCATATGTCTGGGTATGGAGCCCATAGAAGTCCGGCCAAAAGCATCTTTTGATTTGTGATGATTTAAAATGAATGAAATCATTCTTTAGTGCAGCTGACAAACTCTTCTCACATAGAAACGCAACATCTTTTAATTGAGTTGGCAGTGGAGACACTCAAATTTCTTTTGTCATCTAAATCACTCTGTTTAGCTAGAACCTTTATTGCTACTTCAGAACATCTGCTCCAATTAAAGGATAGCTGTGTCTCCCCTCATTTGAATGGCAGAGGAAGGTTAATTTTAACAGGCCCCATAGGCAAAAATCTGTTCTTTGCTGGATTTGAGATAGCTTCATGTTCTAAAGACAGCCTTAAGAACTGATGGAAAACTATACGGATTAGGACCCATCCTTGCAGCTTATATATGCATGTAACTGCAAGGAGATTGACATGTAACACCAAGATATGTGGTCAAGGAGCGCCTGGGGGGCTCAGTCCTTAAGCACCTGCCTTCGGATCGGGTCACGATCCCGGGGTGTCCTGAGATCGAGCCCCACATCAGTCTCCCTCTCCCTCTGCTGCTCCCTTGCTTGTGTTCCCGCTCCCTCTGTCACGTAAGTAAATAAAATCTTAAAAAAAAAAAAAAAAGATATGTGGTCGAGATCAAGCCAAACCACAGTGAGCTGTTAGACAAGTTGGGCTGCGAGGGAACAGAGGCTGTGTGGGGTTGGAATATTCATTGGGAACCCCAAAGAGCGCCAGAAGCAGCCATCAGACCATTGAATGAAAAAGGGGAAGAGGAAAGTATGCAGGAGACTGAGATGGGGACAACATGGCTGACTTAGCTCAGGGTAAGCCAGAGCACCAGGCCCACAGTTGAAGACAGACCCTCAGAGACAGGTTCTTCCCCATAAATCCTGCAGGATGAGAAGGCAATTTGGCGACCGAAGAACTTGGAGAAAGGTCCTCAGACACAGACCCTTGTAGCTACAATATTAACTGGATATTGACAGTCATTGACCAGAATTTGGGGGTCCTGGGGCAGGTGCGTCACATTTCATGGGAGTTTTGAGATTTTTGACACACTGTTTCCTGTCAAATAAGCATCGATTCTGATATGTTTGTGCAAAGCATGTCAGCCAACAAGCTGGCAACCATTCCTGGGCCCACATTTGGGGTATTTCGGTTGTGATTACAGAGGAAAGCATCTGTGATAGAAAAGACAGTATTCCACAAAGACCGGTTACAGGGGTGGAGAGGAAAGAGTACAACAGTTTTGGTATTACGTATGCAAGCTATACCTCCCAGCCAGTAAGTGTCCTCAGTGCAAACACTGTTCTACCTGCTCGATGCTCAAGAGCTCATAACCCCCCCTGTAAGAAAGCCTCTTAATTCTGGAGCAACTTCAAAGCTTTCAAAGTACCTCCAGATATGATCTCATTCGGGCCTCTCACAAATTCCCCATTTGTGCTCCGGAGAAATCATCATTCCCATTTTACAGATAAAGCAAAAATGGAAAAAATGTGGGGCGTTATTTTTGGTTGTGCGCCCCCAAATTGAAGCAAAATATGACAGGATCACTTTGGACTCCTTTCATACATCTGAAATATAAGCCTCTTGATTTTACAGTTACGTGGATGATGGAATCATTTCTATAATCCCAATGTTTCTCACAAGCCCTCCCCCAAAACACACCTACCTAGAAGTCAGCTGGTTGCCTTTAAAGTTTATTTTGTTTTTAAATAACCTTGTTCCGAATCCTTTCTCCTGGGATCCAAAGAGTGGAACAAAAAAGAAAACTTTTGCAGTTAAAATCAAGAGGCTTATATTTCAGATGTATGAAAGGAGTCGCAAAGTAATCAGTGAAAACACATAACCGAGATTAGTATTTCCAGTATCCGAGGAATTTTGTAGGGTCCCTGTCACTCTCACCCCCTTGCTCCTTTTTTGTTTTTTGTTTTCCACGACACTAATCAGTCTCAAAGACGGTCTGTTTTCCTCCTTCTTTACATTTACTTTCTGGGACGCACATCTCCCTGCTAGAATGAGGGCGACGATTTCTGCCAGTTTTTTAATTGTATGTACGAGGGACGCAGAACGATGCCCGGCAGAAGAGGCTACTCCACAGGAGAGGAAATCATGTGGCTGGAATCTTCCATCTGGAATCACCGACAAAGCGACCCCCTAAAATGTAGACACCTGTTCTGGCATTGGCCCGCGGAATCCAGTACTGGGGACGCTACTGTTATCAGGAACAGCATTTTCTCGACCAACACACAACACTCTTGGCGAAGTCTCAGCTTCCCTTGGTTTACACAGTGGTTGTGTTCCTGGAAATCGCTGCATGTATCAAATCCATGAGGAAGCACTCAGCGTCCATAGGTACAGTGGAATTAGCTTCTGGATTTCAATTCTAAAGGTACAGTGGGGATTTTTTTTAAAGATTTTATTTATTTATTTGACAGACAGATCACAAGTAGGCAGAGAGGCAGGCAGAGAGGGGTGGGGGCAAGCAGGTTCCCTGCTAAGCAGAGAGCCGGATGTGGGGCTCGATCCCAGGACCTTGAGATTGTAACCTGAGCCGAAGGCAGTGGCTTAACCCACTGAGCCACCCAGGAGCCCCAGTGGGGATATTTGACATCAATCTTTCCTTGTGGCTCCTGTCCACTGAAAGGCGAGCAGCACATCCCCACCATCCGTGAGGAAAACACCCCCCACACCACCCAAACCCAAAATCAACCAAGTTGTTACATTTGCCAAAGTCTACCCTATGGGACTTTACTGACCCTCCACTGAGAACCATGGAGCGGACACAGAGCTGAGCACTGTGACAGTCTGACCTGTCTTAAAAACAGCATAATGACAGCCGAAATTGCAAAACCAGTGTCTGCTTAAAAACAAGTATGTAACAAGCAACATTTTCATCAATGTAATGAATGTGGATAAGCAATCATAGGAATTTTGTTCCCAGCCTTACTTTTTTTTTCCTTCCAAACACTATTTTTTCTGATCTCAATTGACCAGAAAAGTATCTCAAGTGACAACCTCACTTTAGCAATAACCTGATTATTTAAAAAATCAAAGCCATCATTATAAATTCCCAGAAGAGTTCTTTTTCTTAGGTAATGATAATATAGCCAGCCTCATGTATCACACTCCCTATTTAAGAAAACAAAGAAAGAAAAAGTGTATCCGTATACATACCTCCTCATGGGTAGAAATTCACCAAAGGCTTTCTTTTGCACACAGCTAAAAAGTTATGAGCTCTGAGCATTAGCATTGCAAATACATGTACATTGTTTCTAATTTCTTGTAAGGAGAACGACTTTGTCTGATGCACGCATTCCCCTCCACAATCTCCTCTTGTCTCTGAAGAAAATTTCAGGTTTGTTCTGCATTATCACTACCTAATGATGATCACCTTCGCTCCTATTCTTGAGTTTTAAACTGCATTTTTCAGTGACATACAACATTGAGACACGAGCAATAAATCTGCAGTTATGAACAGCTTGCTTTTATGGAAATACGTCAAACTGAATATATTACAATGATAACTTTCACATCAGCTTGTCACAGCTTACTTTCTTTCATTTTTGGTGCTGACAAATATGCATTTAAATAAAATATCCCATGTGATATTTAATGTGTTTTTATAAATATTATAACTTCTAAAGATAAGTTAACCTAAGCCTTGCAGTGACCTTACACACAAGAGCTGTGCATTTTCTCTCATTTTTTTCTATTAGTGTTGGGCACTGGGCACTAAACGAAGGCTCAGATGACTGGTCCCAGCTTCTCTAAGGGACCTCAGTTCCCTCATCTATAAAACAGATACCCCTAAATGAGCTCCAACATGTTCTACCTATTAGACTTTGAAATATCTGTCAGTGAACGGTTCCAGAAGTCAGGGCGTTTCGGGAAGTCGTTTTTTAGCTCAGAGTCTTATTATTTGCAAGGCCAAAAAAAAAAAAAAAAAAAAAAACCCCAAATCTAAATATTAGTGGAATACTCCTTAGGACTGAAAAGTATGTGGAATTACAATGTGTTTGATTCTTAGGTCAGAATATATTTGGATTCTGCCTGTCTGTCTCCTTGATTCACACCGCCCCTTGCCAGTTTCTCTGCCCCACTCCCTGGGAGCTGTTCTACCTCAGTGCTAAGCTCTGCCCCTCTCAGGTCACGACTGATCGACCTTGCTTCAATTTCAGCCTTTTTTTTTTTTTTTTTTGGCAGTTTCGAACATCTTCTTTCTTACCCAGTTGTAGGACAGAAGACTTGCAGAATCATGGTGTTTGCTGATTTCTAATCTTCTGCTTTAGCACTTAGCCAGGGCCTAAATCACACTTTAGGAATGACTTCTTTATGGATTCATTGACAGCAGTATTTAATGTTTAATCAAAATGGGTAGGTAGTGATCCCAAGTTGCAAAGACCTCTTCAAAGATGAAGGACAGTGAATTTGAGTATACAAACGTCTTTATTCTCCTTCTTCCCTTTAATCCATCATCCTAATGAGCAGGGGATAAGGTTCTATCTCAAACCTTGTTTCTCTATTCTCAAACCTTGTTTCTGCTTCTTCCTTTTTTTTTTTTAAGAGTTTTATTTATTATTCATTTGAGAGAGAGAGTGAGGGCACACAAACAGGGGGAGCTGCAGAGGGAAAGGGAGTAGCAGACTCTCTGCTCAGTAGGGAGCCCAATACAGGGCTAGATTCCAAGACCCTGAGATCATGCCCTTGAGCCCAAGGCAGATGCTTAATGGACTGAGCCACCCAGGCGCCCCTCCAAGTATGGTCTTTGGGCCAGCCACATTGGTAGGACCTGGAAGATTGTTAAAAAGGCAGAATTGCTGGCCCCATTCCAGTTCTGCTGAATCAAAATCTGCATTTTTGACCAGCACTCAGGTGGTTGGTGTGCACATCAATGTTTAAGAAGCTGAGGTCTAAAATAGGAATCTCTTTCTCACTGCCCTGACTAAAGCCCCTCACAGACCAATTGCATGGATAATATCCGAAACCTTAGGGCAACTACCTCTCCAATCCCCCTCTTTCCACCACAAGGCAGCCTATGACCCCAGAGCCAAAACTTTATCCTCCAAGTCTCATTTCTTTACCCCTGGCCCCTTCATTTATCATAGGCTAAGCACTTGCCTGGGCACCTGAAGAATGCCCAGCAGCATCTTGTTTGATCGAACTGAGAACCCAGTGGGGCATCTGTAAAGGAAATGTGTCTCCGAGTCTATTTGGATGACATCTCTGACATGATAAACTTCCTACCGCTTCTTCAATTGGCACCCAATGGCGCAAGCACATGTTTCTTTTCACTTCTTTCCTTCTTGTGAAAAATCAATAAATGTCGTGTGATATCTTTCCTGGAGAGTAAATTAATTGAATATTGTTGCAGACTTTATTATGAAGTTAATATTCCAATATTCCTCCCCCAAAGTAACATTAGAATGAACTAGGGCATCTAAGTGGGACATCAAATTTTACTCACAGAAAACGAAAACCCAGGCTCTTCTTGCTTAATCAAATAAGACAATATATATTCAATGTATTCTCAGCTTTGTGGACCAGGCAATTGATTTTATATGTTGGAATCCTTTTTTTGCCTAAGACTTTCTTATATTACTGGCAAGTTAGGATTCTAATTTTAGTCATTCAATGATAAACCTCATTAAGTGGTAGTAGATGGTATTTAATTTTTCCAGTGATACATCCTTACCTTTGGCCCCATGACGTGCGGAGTCCACTGTGGCAGGGGTACGCTTTACTGTCCCACCGCCGCCAGACTGGGTCATCGGACTCGCTTTGGCCAGTGAAATGTGAGCCAAGGTGATGTGTCCCACTTCAGAGCAGAAGCTGTAACAGGCATCTGGAGCTTTTGCCAGCTCTATGGCTTTTCCCTTTGGCAAGAGAATGGCATTTCTCAGAGGGTGTTTGCTTCTTGCAGCCTGATCCTGGAATGAAGAAACATATGAAACCACCAGTTAGCTTGACCTGTACCGAACATGCAAAGAGAGGGGAAGAAAAATTCCTTTTTTTAAGTCCTTGAGATTTGTAGTTACTGATTCCCTAAGCAGGAAAGTAGAAAAAGGTAACATGCCTTATTTTATAATCACCATCTAATTTTATTCAATATTATATATTTCTGATTGTGGCAGATAGCACAAGATGGCCACCCGTAATCACTTGGTGTTTACGCCTTGGCGCAATTCCTTCCCCTCGAGAGTGCCCAGGACTCGTCATTTGCATCTAAGCAACTGGATAGGGAAAATGTAATGAACTGTCCTTCCCATGATGATGTTACATTGTATAAGTTTGCTACAGAGACTTCCCTTGCTGGTTGCCTATGGCAAGCGATCAATTTGGGGAAGCCCATGTATCAAAGAATGGTGGTCAACTTCTAGAAACCACCAGCAGCGTCTCGAGCTAAAGGTGGCTTCTAGCTGTTAAGGGGCTTCCAGCCAACAGGCCATAAAAAGCCAGGCCACTCAGTATTACAGATGTACGGAAGTTAGTTCTTCATACAACATAGGCAGATTCCCATTTGCGTCTCTAGATAAGATTGCCGCAGACCTGACACACCTTGATTACAACCTTGAGACACCCGAGCAGAAGAGCTAGCTAAGTAAGCCAGGCCTGGACTCCTGACCGTTATTTAAGTCACCGATTTTGTGGCAATTTGTTCCACAACCATACAAAATTAATGCACCAAATTTCGAAGCAGTATCTGTTGAACATTCAGAAAAGTTGAAGAAAACAACAACTACTTCTGCTATGCTAAAAATTCCTGTTATTTTTATCATTTTAGTACAACTTCTCTAAGTCCTTCCTATACATACTCTATATATATTCTAATCTCTCTTAGAAAGTGCCTTTGTAATTTGGCATCCTGTTTTTCTCACTGACGATCATGGAATAAGCTTTCTAATACCAGGAGGCAAGTTTTTTGAGAGCAGGCACTGGAGTAGTGCCTGACACATGATAGCATCTAAAACTATATTTGTTGAATGGGTGGATGAATGACTTGATGTTTTACATCTGTAATAGTTCATAAACTTTCTTCTAGTGGTCACATAAAATCCCATAAATGGAGTGACTACAATCTACCTAACCGTTCCTCTGCTTTTGGTTTGTAGTTGACCCTGACAAATACATAATTTTAAATTAATCCATTATGCATACCTTCCTCTAAGCCAGACACACCTTTCTCCCCTATCCCTGCATTCTATCCAATATTGCAAACCGGAGCATACCACGCATATCTGGAAAGAGGGAAACACAATGCTGAGCCAGCATCCTCCACTCTTAATATATGAAAATGAGAGACTGTCCCAGTTGGGAGAGACCTGAAAGTGAAGGTCACACAGCCAGTGAGCGGAGGAGTTTAGGTCCTTATTATTTTCCATCTAGACTATTTCAAAAGGCTTGTAATGTACATCTTGTTTCTTTAATACAATCCTGGCCTTATTGTTAGATTAATCTTCCTATTATACGGATGGAATCATGCCTATCTCCTTCCTGTAAAATCCAGTAATGGATTCCCAGTGCCTAGAAAATAATGGCCAAACGCCCAAGAAGTCATATAGGGCTCTCCCCTGTATCACCTCATCTGTACTTTCAGCATTGTTTTTCCTTAGTTCTTCTATATTTATTTATGATGTGCATGTCTATCATCCCTGAACATACAATATGTTAATAAATGCTTGTATTCTATTCTCCTGTTGTTGTTTCTTTGACTGGACTGTCTTTGCCATCATTTTCTAGTTATTAAAATGATTAATATCCTTCAAAGCCAAGATGTCATGCTACCTCGTTACATTTTCCCTGAGAATCCTAGTCAGAATGAAGAATTCCCGCTTCTGTAATTCCATCCTGTCTTGTACCACAAGATCTATGATGAGCTCTTTCATCTGAGGGATTTCTCCATGAAAGCAAACAATTGATTAAATGAAACAGAAAAAAACCCCTACTTTCATGAAGCTTATATTCCAGGAAGGGAAGAAAGATATGAACAACTAAACAAACAGCTCAGTGATAGATTGTCAGAAGATAAACTAAATCAAGGCAAAGGGATGATGAGTAACTGGTGTGTGTGTGTATGTGTGTGTGTATGTGTGTGTGTGCGTGTGTAGGTGGATATCCGCATCCACGTGCCATTTTTATAGCCCGATCAATGTAGGCATCTCTAATAACATGACTCTTAAGCAGAAACAAAAGGAAGTGAGGGTTGAGCCATGTGAGTATCTAGAAGAGTTGTCTTGATTTTGAGTGTAGAAATGACATTATCTGACTTGTGTTATTATAGGATTATTCTGGTTACTTTGTTGAGAATAGATAGTAGAAGTTCAAGGGCAGAAGCAGAGGGACCAGTTTAGGAGTTACTACAGAAATCTGGGTAAGAGGTGGTGGTGATTCACCCTAGGGAGCTAGTGGCAGAAATGGGATGAATTAGTTTCTGAATACATTTTGAAGGGAGAGACACTCAACTAACTATAAGCCACCCACCAGAATGCCAGCTCTATGAGAGCTGAGAATTTGTTCTTTTTAGCACAGCCTTATCTCCAGGAAGTAAAACAGTGCCTGGCACTTAGTAAGTACTCAATAAACATATGTTCATCGAATGAAGAGCCTAAATGATATGCTAATAGATTAAATATTAATTTTGTGTGAATATGAAGAGTAAAATATAACTTCTGTTATTAACTAGAGCAAGTAGAATAAACTTGCCATTTATCGAGATGGGAAACGGAAGTTATTGGATGCCTTGGGGGGGGTGTTGGAAATTAAAATTTCTGCCTTATACATGTGAAGTTTGAAGTGCCTATTAGAAGTTAAAATGGAGTGCCAAGGAGACAGACATATTTCAGGGGAGAGGTCTATGCTGAAGGTATGTATCAAGGAGTTGTCAGCAGAATATAAATAACATTTAAAGTCAGAGAATTGGATTAGTTCATGTAGGGATTGTATACAAATTAAAAAAGAAAGAAAGAAATCTGAGGACCAAGACTTGGCATCCCAATATTAAGAGGTTGGGGAGAAGGGGATTCAGAAAAGGAGACAGAAGACACAGCCAGTGAGCTAGGAAGGGGACCTCGAGAGGGGTACTGAGAGTGAAAGAAAGAAATAATGAGGAAGAGAAAGTGAGATGAAGACCAAGAACTGAAAGTCGGTGAGTATTGATAACTGAAGGAATTTTGTAAAAGGCAGCAGAGAAATGGGGATAAACGTATTAAGATTTATTTCATTTTTATTATTATTTTTTTAAATTTGGGGGTGGCAGGGGAGAGAGAGAGAGAGAGAATCTCAAGCAGACTCCCTGTTAAGTATAGAGCCCGATGTGGGACTCGATCTCATGGCCCTGAGATCACGACCTGAGCCAAAACCAAGAGTCGGATGCTTAACCAACTGAGCACCCAGGCGCCCCTCAGATTTATCGTATAGGTTTACTGTAACACTCCAATTTGAAAATGCTTGGTTAAATCTCAAGTATTAATTAGTAATAAATACTATATGGAACAATTCTCAAAATGAATCTACTGGATATTAAATGTTGTACTAACAATTAGACACCGTACTATTATTTCCAAATTAGCTCAAAATAAGTTCCAGTTAGTCCTCTACTTATCAAGCTATTGTGGTTTTCTGTAGAAAGGCTTTGCCTCCTCAGGCAGACTGTGTGCTCCTTAAGGGGAGGAACTGGGCTTGATTCATGTACCTTCCCATAGCCTCGTGCAAGACTAGGTAGAGAATAAATCTGCAAAATTGATTATTGGATAAATCACTGAATGATGAAATGAATCTTTTTTTTTAAGATTTTATTTATTTATTTATTTCACAGAGAGAGAGAGAGAGAGATCACAAGCAGGCAGAGAGGCAGGCAGAGAGAGAGGTGGGGAAGCAGGCTCCCCTCTGAGCAGAGAGCCTGATGTGGGGCTCGATCCTAGGACCCTGGGATTGTGACCCGAGCCGAAGGCAGAGGCTTTAACCCACTGAGCCACCCAGGTGCCCTGAAATGACTCTTAATATGAATAGAAAAGAAATGCAAAAGAATAAAGATTAGGTAAGCACTTTGGCATTTTTTCTAAGTTAGAAAGTAAGCTCATTTCCCATGTCGGTTGGACATGCCTGTTGACATCTTAGACAGCTTGCGAATACAACCGAGTTATGCTTGCGAGCTTTCTATTTGTAATAATCTCAGATGCACATGCAATCAATAGTGCCACCCCAAATCAATGAATCCCGCCACAACAAAAATTACTCTGCCCTTTCCTTGTATAATACAAGGCGAGTTCAAATAACCTTTAAGGAAATACGCTATTACATCAAGAAATAACGTCAAACTTCTCCCCAAAACATTAACCAGTTGCCACTGCCATTAGCACCTGCCTCTCTTCAAGTAAGTAAACACTAGGGAAAACAGAGCAGTCAGGATATTGCCTGTGATTAGGACAATATTGCTACAGTGACTGGTGTATTCCCCACATGTCTTAGTATGACTTGTGCAACCTCTTCACCAACACTAAAGGAAATAGAGCCCAATAAACAACAGAGACCAACATTTTATGAGAAAGAGAGAACTTGGTGGATAATAATTACCAGGAATAATTTGAGACACTTTTATTGCTTTTATATTAAATGACTGATAGCAGCTAGAGCATCCATAACCTCTCTCTTGGCTCACGACTGTAGGGTAAATAGTGGCTTCATCTGCCATAAATGTTTATAAATTAATTTAGCCCTTATACTTCTTGGCAAATTCCGTATTTGTTCTCTGCAGGTGCAGGGAAAGCAGCTCGTTCCTTTCAATCTAAGAGAGAAAAACTGATCATTGTATCATATGTGTCATTTTCAGAAAGACTCTAAACCCTAACCACTTGTCCCTTGTTTGCCGGTCGAGCCTCAGGTATCTACACTAAGGGACAAAAACAGCAGCAGAAAATCCATATTTTCTCTTAAGCTTTGGAAATGCTTTCTGTGATCATGGCAGTAGATATCACTTCACAATTCTGTTTTGTTTATGCTCCTTTTCAAATGTCTTTGTGTCTCCCGAGTGTGCCAGCTGGGAAGGCCAGCAGACTTGATCACAGCAAGGATTAAAAATGAACTCAATTTGCTTCAAGAAAGATGGGAAGGGGGAGTGCGCAGGAGGATACATGAAGCAAAATGGCCTGTGAATTGGTGAAGTGGGGTGATGGAAACGTGGAGGTCCCCTACACTACTCCCTTTATACTTTTATACCTTTGAAACTCTCCGTACTATACATGTCATTTCAAAACACAAATCACCCACAATCTCCAGTACATCAACACGTGGTATTTGTTGAGCATTTAAAAATGTCTCAGACCCTATTCTGGGCACTGAGGAAAAGATAAATAAGCCACTATACCAGTCTGGAAAGAGCTAATAACTTAGTGGATTGAATGAAAATAATATTTACTGATTGCTTATGTGCCAGTACAGACTTATATTATCTCATTTAAACCTCACTCTGACTGTTACCCCCATAACCGAGGCTCAGAAAAGTTAACTGACTTGAATGATACCACATGACTTGAAAGTGACTAAGCATGGATTCAAGCCTGGGTCTGATTAATTCCCAAACACTAGGATGTATACTGAATCCACAGTGACTGCATCACTAGAAGAAATCTTTGTCAAGGAAACATATCTTTGTGTAACAAAGGAGCCCTCCTGGTTTTTCTGGTCCAAAGCCACAAAAAGTAACATTGTTGACCAACAGAGAAAGCATTCTAATTCTCTAACAGCCTTACAGACATTAAGCTCAAACATATTGGGTAGATAAAGCATTGTCTGTAGGTTGCCACGGAAGCCAATGATCTTTGATTCAGCAAACAATCTATATGTGTCATGTGCCCCAAACAAGTAAATCAGGCTTATACATCTGAATAAAAAAGATGAAAGTCATTAATAATACCATGATCAATTATAATATTTTTTTGATGCTTTTAGTTTTATTGAGACCGAAAACACATCTTGGCCCATTTCAACCTATGGTTGTTTTCTGAAACTATCTCATTTAAGGGCAGCAGGTCTCCTTGTTTCAAAGTCTGATTTTGAACTTGAAGTGAACAGTAAGAGACAATTCACTTCCAGAGAATGTTCTGTTCAAACTAATTCCAAGCATAATTTTTCGCAAAGCAATAAAATCATATGAGTTCTTTCCAGCCTCAAGTACAATTAGAGGCGCTATTTTAAAAAGGCTTTAATTCTTTTGAAAATACAGGATCGATTTTTTTTTTTTAATCAACAAACAAAGCTTTGCGCTTGTTACTTGCTCAAAGTGTAGTAATATAAATAGCAGTACTGCTTTGGTTAAATGTTTCCTAATCATCCTGCTCTGTGCAATTAAAAAAAAGAACACATACACTCATCCATTATACTAATTTAATATGTTGCAAAGAAGGTATATCAGTTTAGAGATAAAACACCTATTTCTTTAAAGAAAAAGAAGAATGAGAATAAAGATAACTGAAGGAGAAAGGAGGAAAAGGTAATTCAAAACTAGTCTCATACTTCTTTTACTTGAACAAAGCATAATCCTGGTTTGAGTACAAATGTGATACTTGGTCCAAAATAAACTATGTAAGAACCAAAAGACAGAGATATCATTTGTCCATCTAAGGTGGTAAGAACTTGGGACATATTGGGATTTTTGAATTGGTAAACAGGATATATTCAATATTAGAAATCTTAAGTGAATAATTCAGTAAACAGCTTACAACTTTATACAATCGAGTAATGTGCTGAAAAACAGTTCTCTTAAAAAAAAAAAAAAAGCCTCGATGTGAAGCATTTGCTGATGGTGAGAAGACTCCCACCAAAGGCCTACTTCAGGCTACTGACATAACATTGAAAGCAGAGTTGGAAAAAGATGCACATACAGTAATCTCCCATTTTTCACAGGGGATTCGTTCCAAGACTTCCCCTACCCTCAGTGGATGCCTGAGACCACACGTAGAACCAAACCCTATGTAGACTCTGGTTTTTCCTGTACGTGCAGATGTATGATAAAGTTTACTTTATAAATCAGGCACAGGAAGAGATTAACATCAATAACTAATACGAGAGAATGATAACAATATACTGTCATGGAAGTTACAAATTTCTCATTGTACTGTACTCAACCTTCCTGTGACGGTGGGAGATGATAAAATGCCTATGGGATAAGACACAATGAGGTGAATGACGTGGTCATGGTGAGTCAGCGTCAGGCTACCGTCGACCTTCTGATGCTGCATCGGAAGGATCACCTGCTTCTGAGCATCACTGCCCTTGGGGAAACTGAAAAGGGCAGAAAGCAAACTGCGGATAAGGGGGATCCACTGTAGTTGGCTTTCTATACCTAATTAAGAACCAACACTAGCATACCCTTATATACACCCATGTAAGCAAACACTAATGAACCTGTAAAATATTTCCATCACCCTGGGAAGTTTCCTAATGCCCTCTCTAGTCAATTCCCTCCTGTCTCTGGATATTTCCAAATATAATCCCTATTCTGATTTCCAGAACTATAGATTAGTGTTCCCTGTTTTTGAAGTCCATAAGAACATCTTCACACTATATACACTCTGTTGTCAACTTCCATACTCCAGATATTTTCAAGATTTATCCAGCCATGGTACATGTCAGTAGTTAACTCTCTGGGCATTGTTCAATGTTATTTATCTGAATATACAACAATTTGCTTATCTAATTTCTTGTTGATACACATTTGTTCTTTTTCAACATTTTTTTCAACTTTGGAATATTATGAATAAATCTTCTAGAAATCATACTTATAAAAGTCTCTTTGTGAACGGATATTTTCATAAGGAATTCCAGGATCATGTATAAAGTGCACATTTAGCTTTGGGAGAAAACGCCAAAGAGGTTCCCCAAGTGACTCCAGCATTCCGCATTCCCACCAGCACTGTAGGAAACATGTGGATGTCTCACATCGTTGCCAGCATTCAGAGTTGTCAGTCTTTTTTAATTTTAGCCTTTCTAGTGAGTGTGAAGCGGTATCTCATTATATTTTGAATTTGCATTCCCTGATGACTAATGATGTTGAGCAACTTTTCATGAACTTATTGCCAATTTATATATCATTTTTAGTGAAATGTGTCTTCAAGTATTCAGTCCTTTTTTAATGTAGAGTTGTGTGACTTTTATTTAATTGAGGAATACTTTATATGTTAGAGTTGTGAATACTTCATTAGGTATATGTTAAAAATATCTTCTCCCACTCTGCAGATTAACTTTCCTTTTTCTTAATTATGACTTTTGATAAAGACAAGTTCTTAATTTAATGGAATTCATTTTATTCTTACTTTTTCCTTTATGGAAAATATTTGTATGTCCTGGAAATCTTTGCCTAACTCATGAAGATGCATTACTATGTATTTTACCATAAACTATAGTTTTAGTTTTTATAATTAAGTCCATGATTAGTCTCAAATTAACTTTTGTCTAAGGTGAATCGTATAGTTTAAGGGCCCCTGGCCACACACACATGAATATCTAGTTTCTCTAGCACCATGTGTTGAAAATACTTTACTTTTCTAACCAAAGTGCCTGGGAAATTTTGACAAAATCAATTCACCATAGGTATAAGAGTATATTTCTGCACTCTATTCTGTCCTTTAATCTTGGTTTATATCCTTAGGACAATGCCATCCTGTCTTAATTACTATAATTTTATGGTAAGTATTGAAATCAGGAGTGTGAATTTTCAAACTTCCTTCTTGAAATTGTTCTCATTACTCTAGATCCATTGCATTTCTGCATACATTGTAAAATCGTTTTTTCCAATTGAAACCTGGGCTTTTGATTAAGATGTTGAGAGATATATAGATCAATGTGAAGATAACTGGTGTCTTACCAACACTAAATCTTCCAAATCTTAAACAGGACTTGATTCTTCTCTTTCTCTGCATTGTTTCATGCTTTTCAAGCTACTGTCTTTGATGACTTCTACTAAGTTTAGTCCTAAGTACTTTATCATTTTTTTATTTGACGCTATTTTAAGTGCTAGTTGTACTTTTTCAACGGTCTTCTGCTAGAAAAAAAAATACGAATATTTGTGCATTGCACTCGTATCCAGCAAATGTAATATATTCCGTTGTTAGTTCTAATTTTTTGTAGATTTCTTAAGATTTTATAGGCAATCAATAATTTTATCTATGAATAAAGGCAATTTTGTTTCTTCCTTTTCAATCTGCACTCCGTAACATTCCATTTCTTGGTATATTGCGTTAGCTAGGATATCCAGCAAACTGCTGAGCAAAATTGCTGAAAGCAGACATTTTTGTCTTGTCCTTGGTCTCAGAAGGAAAATGTTCAAGGCTAGCCATTAAATATGAAGTTTGCCTTAGAATTTCTGTGTCTTTTATCAGGAACAAGAAATCCCTTTAGGTTCATAGTTTGTTGAGTTTTTATCACAGCTTGTTGTTGAATTTTTTTCATACATTTTCTCTCCATCTTTTGAGATAACAATATAGTTTTTTCTCCTTTGTTCTCTTAATGTGGGCAATTACAATGATTGCTCTTCTAATATTGAACCGAAATTGTATCCATGGGACAAATCCCACTTGGACAGAAAAATTATCCTTTTAAGTTTGATAGCATTTTATTAAGGAGCTTTGCATCTATGTTTATGAAAGATAGTGGTCTGTACTTTTCTTTTCTTGACATGTCTATCAGATTTGGGTACCGGGATCATATGGTCCTCCTAAAACAAGTTAAGATGTATTAACTATTCTATCTTCAGAAATATTTTGTGTAAGATCGATATTATTTCTACATTCTGTGTCTCATAATATTCACCATTAAAACCATCTGGACCCGGAGTTGCTGCTTTGTTTCTGAGAAGATTTTTCAATAATGAATTCAATCTCTCTATTAGATACAGCATTGTTGGAATTTCTCTTTCATCTTGAGTCAGTTCTGGTAAATTGTGTTTTCCAAGGACTTCGTTCATAATTGCTAAATTTATTGGTGTAAAGTTGTGCATAAAATCCCCTTACCATCATCTTAATGAATACAGAATTGATAGTGATACTCCCTCCTTCATTCCTGATATTTGTAATTAGTGATTTCTCTCTACCATTGTTGGCTAATATTGCTGGGGGTTAAATATTTTGTTAATTTTTTCAAAGAACCAAGTGTGCATTTATTTTACACTTTGGGTTTTCTAGTTCACTGATTTACTTCTTTTTATATATTTTGGTTTCGATTTGCTTTTCTTTCTCTAGTTTCTTAATGTGAAGTTTTAAATCAATGATTTTAAATCTTTTCTTATTCTAGTATAAGCATTAATGCAATGGTTTTCTTTTTCTTTCTTTTTAAATTTATATTCAGTTAGCCAACATATAGTACATCATTAATTTCAGATGTAGTGTTCAATAATTCATACAACACCCAGTGGTCTTCAGCTGAGTGTTGGCTTTTCCCCTGAAGGACATTTGGCAATGTCTATAGACACTTTTGGCTGCTACACCTGGAGGCTTCGCTATCAAGTTAGCAAGGAAAAGCTCTTGCTCCTGCTCCAGGCCACTAAGATGGACTCTTCCATAGTATCATGATACTGATATCCATCACCTTTACCAGATTGTGTTGGTTAGAATCAACTCATAAATTCAACCCCAGTCAAGTGGAGGGGATTATAAAGGGCATGGCCAACAGCAGATGAAAATCATGAGGAGCTACCCTATGCTCTGTCAGGTACAGCTGCCATTCAATCTACCAATTTGTTATTCATTTACCATTTTCCTGTGTGTGTGTGTGTATTCCTACGTTCCTATGTTTGTATGCATCTATATATTTAACTAGGCCCGATGTTACTCCAATCTGATCCCATTCCCCTTGTGTCTGAAGATTCTTCGATATTTCTTCTAGTACAGGTCTTCTGGTGACAAATTCTTCCACATTTTAGTTTTCTTAAAATGTATTCTTGACCCCCATTATCCGAAGCCATTGTCACTGGATATACAATTGTGGGCTGGATTTTGTTTTCTCTTGGCACTTTAAACATTTGCAATTTTCTTAGGGCCTTCATTATTTCTGATGAGAACGCAGATGATATTCACACCATTGTTCCCTTGTATGTAATTTGCCACTTTCCTCTGGCTGCTTTGAAAATCTTCTACTTATCATTCATGTTACACAGTCTAACAAAGATGTGCCTAAGTGTGGTTTTCTTTGTACTTATCCAGCTTATGTTCACTGCACTTCTTACATATGTCATTTGATGTTTATCAACGAATATGGGAAAGTTTCAGCCATTAATTTTTTCATACTTTTTTTCCCTGACCTATTCTTTCTCTCTCTCTTCTCTCTCCCTATACACCTGCTAGATAATTATTATCTCACAAATCACCGAATTTCTGTTTTGTTTTTCAATTTTTTTTCGTTCTTTATTTTTATTTCAGGTATTTGACTTTTCAGTTTTTGAATTTCTGTTTATTCTTTTTTTTTTTTAAATAGTTCTCATTTCCCTGCTGAGATTCTCCATTCATTTTCTTATTCTGTCCATCTTTTTCTTTAAGCACCTGGGCATATTTATAATAGGTGTTTTATTTTCCTTAAAGTTTTTATTTATATTCCAGTTAGTTAACATCCAGCATAGTATTAGTTTCAGGTGTACAATAGAGTGATTCAACACTTCCACTCATCACCCAGGGCTCATCACAGCAAGTAAACTCCCTTAATTCCCATCCCCTATTTCATCCACCCTCCCACCCCACTCCCCTCTGGTATCCATCAGTTTGTTCTCTATGGTGAAAAGTCTCTTTCTTGCTTTGCCTCTCTCCCTTTTTCTCCCCATGCTCATTTATTTTGTTTCTTAAATTCCACATATGAGTGAATTCGTATGGTATTTGTCTTTCTCTGACTAACTTAATTTCACTTAACATTATACTCTCTAGATCCATTCATGTCATTGCAAATGGGAAGCTTTCATTCCTTTTGATGGCTGAGTAATATTCCATAGTATATACATACAACATCTTCTTTATCCATTTATCTATTGATGGGATACTTGGGCTGCTTCCATATCTTGGCTAGTGTAAATAATGCTCCCATAAACACAAGGATGCATGTATCTCTTTGAATTAATGTTTTTGTATTTTTGGGGTAAATACCCGGTACTACAATTGCTGGGTCATAGCATAGTTCTATTTTTAACTTTTTGAGGACCCTTCGTACTGTTTTCCAGTGGCTGCACCAGTTTGCATTCCCACTAAGAGTGCAAGAGGGTTCCTTTTTCTCCACATCCTCGCCAAAACCTGTTGTTTCTTGTGTTGTTGATTTTAGCCATTCTGACAGGTGTGACGTGATAGGTCATTGTGGTTTTGCTTTGCAGCTCCCTGATGATCAGTGTTGTTGACCATACTTTCATGTGTCTGTTGGCCATCTGGATGTCATGTCTTCTTTGGAAAAATGTCTATTCATGTCTTCTGTCCATTCTTTAATTGAGTTATTTGGTTTTTGGGGTGTTGGGTCTTATAAGTTATTTGTATCTTTTGGATACTAATCCTTTACCAGATATGTCATTTGCAAATATCTTCTCCCATTCTGTAGGTTGCCTTTTAGTTTTGTTGGTTGCTTCCTTTGCTGTGTAGTAAGAAGTTGCTATAGCTGATGCCAAAGAAGATACTACCTGCGTTCTTCTCTAGGTTAATGGTTTCACATCTCACATTGGGTTTTTCATTCATTTTGCATTTATTTTTGTGTTTGCTATAAGAAAGTGGCTGAGTTCCATTCTTTTACCTGTTGCTGTCCAGTTTTCCCAACAACATTTGTTGAAGAGACTGTTTTTTTTCACCATAGGGTATTCTTTCCTGCATTGTAGATTAATTGACCACATAGTTATGGTTTTTTTTCTGGGTTTTCTATTCTGTTCCATTGATCTGTGTGTCTATTTTGCAGTATTTTGGATCACTACAGATTTGTAGTATAACTTGAAGTCCAGAACCATGATGCCCCCAGCTTTGCTTTTCTTTTTCAAGGTTGTTTTGGGTATTTGGGGTGTTTTGTGGTTCCATACAAGTTTTAGGATTGTTTGTTCTAGTTTTGTGAAGAATGCTGTTGGTCTTTTCATGGGGATTGCCTTAAATCTCTAAATTGTTTTGGGTAGTATAGACATTTTAACAGTATTTGTTCCTCTCATTCATGAACATGGAATGTGTTTCCATTTCTTTGTGTCCTTGTAATTGGTGTTTTAAAGTCTCCATCTTCCAATTCAGTCTTACAAGTGACCATGGGAAATGTTTCAATTGACTGCTCTCCCCATAATAGGTCACATTTTCTTACTTTGTTGCATGTCTAGTTATTTTTTCTTCCATGTTTTTATTGCAATAAAATACATATAACATAAAATTCACCATTTTAACCATTTTAAAGAGTACAATTCAGTGGCATTTAATACATTCACAATGTTGGCTTCTTTTATCTTAAGGTCAGCAACTGTGCATTGAATCTCCCTTGTGCTTCAAATCTTACTGACTTCCTTATTTACCACCAGTCAGAGAAAACCCCTCACTTTTAAGCATCCATGTGATTAGATCAGATCCACTGAGGTGATATCCCTATTTGAAAGTCAACTGTGCCATAAAACACAACACGGTAAAAACTCATCATATTCACAGGTCACATTAGGGTGGAGGGTCATTTTAGAAATCCTGCCTATCCTACCATTTATTGATAATCTATTGTGTATATGACACCTTAAATGTTAAACTTTAATTCATGACAACCCATGTATGTTTTCTCTCTTAGGTACAATTCTTACCTAATATGTGAGAAAAATGAGGTATACAGATTATAAGTACTTGTCTTTATTTACCACATGTTAGAGCTGTGTTAACTCTGTGTTAACTCTGGTCTGGGTAACTCCAAAGCACATGCCAGGAATTACCATAGTGTCTTGCTTCCCAACATTTAGGTGGTGACATGTCAGGAGTCAATTCTAGGTAATTGTATGGTAGCACTTTATGGAGGATGAAATGTGCAAGGATCACGAAAGTTAAGATTTATTAAGTAAAAAATTACTATGAAAATCTAAGCAACTCGATTAATGCTTCATTTTGCTAATTTTTAAGTGTACTTGGTTGTTATTTTTTTTTTAAAGATTTTATTTATTTATTTGACAGATGGAGATCACAAGTAGGCAGAGAGGCAGAGAGAGAGAGGGGAAGCAGACTCCCTGCTGAGCAGAGAGCCTGATGCGGGGCTCGATCCCAGGACCCCTGAGATCATGACCCGAGCCGAAGGCAGAGGCTTAACCCACTGAGCCACCCAGGCGCCCCATACTTGGTTGTTATTAACTTGAATGATATTTCAATTGATTTAGCATAGTAATAAAGTCTTAGGACTAATATAATTTTTCATCAAAAGTAGTTTTTTGATGAAACTATACTAGAAGGTAGACAAAGAGGAGGGGAGAGTTTTTTTTGTTTTGTTTTGTTTTGTTTTTTGGGGGGCAGGTAGAGAAAATTCTTGCCTTGTGTTTCTGGTAGTGAGAATAACCTAGCATATGAATGCTCACCACAACTGACCATTTTCCATTGAATTCAATGTAGTGCTGAATGTGATGAGGTTCTTAAATCAGGGTGGATAAAGTTTAAATTTATATTTGCAACTGCATTTTTCAAAATGTGGGTTAATCAGCATATAAAGGAAGCTGTTTTTATAAGTACCCTGCTCAATTTATATTTATAGTAACCAAGAAGACTAAAAGAAAATAAAGGAAACCTAAATGACTTATCCAGGGGATAAAATAAAATCACCCATGAAGATTACAACTGAGTAATTCTAAAAAGAACAGTTCCTTGAAGAAAAAGCAGGCTTTACTTGGAAAAATGTCAGGAGCAGAAAAAGTGAATGTTCCAGGACTTCCAGTTTTAGTTCTGAGATGTAAAGTGTTTGAAAGTTGTCACTCCTATTCTTAGAGTGAGAAAAAGCTGGATAAACGTAAAATCAATGGCTTTCAGAGAAAAAAAAATGAGAATTGAGGTCTCAAGAAGGGATGTCACTGCGACGTTTAGAAAGACAGGTATATGCAGAGAGAGACAGGACCCAAGATTTTCTTGCCTGCAGAAAAAGCCACTGAAATCCGTAAGCTGTAAACACATTTAAATGGTAATTTTGAAAAATTGCAAAAAAAGAAAAAAAAAGAAAGAAAAATTGCTGGAAGCTGAGTGTGGACTAGAACGAGAGAAATTTCTGAGGGCCACCATCTTAGGGGGTATCCTCATGCTTCATGGGCTTTCGCTATAGGAACTTCACCAATTTCTCATGATAAGGATCTGAGAAAGAGCCCCTCTTGGCTCTGGCTCGGAGAGAGGAAGAGTAATCACCATGACATAGGTCCATAGTCTCTTCTATAACATAAGACACCTCTCCAGGTGAAATCACTTCAGCGGAGCTTCATCCTAGAGGGAGAAGATAATTCTTCCCATGCCAGCCTCTTCCAATCCTCCTGCCTCACTGAAGGGGGCAAAGAAACACCATAAGCAGGGTCACAAGTTCAAGGAAATAACTGGGAATGCTGCAGCCAGGGGATGGAGAAGAAAACTATTCGCCTGGAGAAATGCTTTTAAAGTCACAGCCCAGAGACCCAGGCCATTCATCTCTGGGGGCTCCAGTGTAAGAAGCATAGATGGCAGCTGAAAGAGCTGTAAGACACAGACTCTCTCTGAGGAGGAGTAGTTAGGGAAGCCTGAAGTCAAGAGCGGAGATCAAAATACACACACTCAAGGACATTGAAGTAACTTTCCACCACTCATTGTGATAGCAGACATTAAACGCAGGATAACTCCTAGGCAGACAAGTACATCTAAAACTTCGCACTAAAGGCCCCTTTTTTTTCCAGTCCCTTATTGCCCAATCTATCATGTTCAACACTTAACTGAAACTCGCAACACGCATCAAAAAGGAAAAAAGTAATAATGAAAGCACAGTCTGAAGGAACAAAACAACCATCAGAGCCAGATATGGCACAAATTTTGTTATTATCAGATGGTGAGTTTTCAGTGACTATGAGTAATGTATTAAGGCCTCTAATGAAAAATGAGGACAACATGCAAGAACAGATGGGTAAGGCAAGCAGAGAAATGGAAACTCTAAGATAGAATCAAAGGAAATGCTAAAAACTTAAAAAAATTGTAATAAGAATAAGAAAGTCTTTGGATGGGCTCATCATTCGACTTGACATGACTAAGGGAAGATGTGGTGATTTTAAAGATAGGTCAATAGAAACTTCCCAAGCTGTAATGCAAAGCAGAAAAAAAGGAATGAAAAAACAGAACAGAACATCTAATAACTGTGGGATCATTCCAAAAGGTGTAAAATATATATAAATGGAACACCAAAAGGGGAATAAAGAGAATAGGATGGAAAAAATATTTGAAGTAAAACTGGATGAACATTTTGCAAAATTAATTAGAGGAACTAAACCACAGATCCAGGAAGCTCAGATCAATCAAGGAAAATACAAAACAAATAAGCCAATACATTTAAAAAAATTTTTTTAATGAGTCATATCATATTCAAATTAGAGAAAACCAAAGACAAAGAAAAAAAATCCTGAAAGAAAATATTGGCAGAAAGAATCCAGTAGCATTTAGAAGGGTAATACTATTAAGAACATGAATGTTACCTCCAAACATCCATGGGAAGCTTCAATGTTAGGACATTTATATACATAATTTACTATACTAATTTAGGAAATTTATATGCATAATTTACTATACTAAAAAGTCAAAGAAAGGAAAACAAGTAACAAAATCAGCCACTTAAAAAATTTGGAAAACATTTTTATATAAGCTCTTAATAAAATTGGAATCAATGGATACTTTGCTAGAGGAATGATGTTTTTTTAAAAAAAAACTATATAATGCAAATCCACACACCACCCCCATTTATGGTGGAAGAGAAATACCAGAATAATGGCTCTCAAAACTTAATATTTATAAGAATCAGAAGAAATACTTAATGAAAGAAAGATTTTAGGTCACATTCCCAATATCTGAGGGTATGTACAGAGGAGGCACCCAGGAATTTGCATTTTTTACAACTCCAGGTGATACTGATATAGATGGTCTATGGATTGCACTTTGAGGCTCTACATTAGATGCACTGATTTAAGTAAATACTAAACACACACACACACACACTAATTACTAAGACAAGGAATATTGTTTGCGCCAAAAAGGATGATCTCTGAAATCAGATTGTCTAATAGAATTCTTAGAAGATTGTTCTGAGGATTGACTAAACTAATCTAGTGAAACACTTAGGATAGTTTCTTGCAGGGGGGCCTGGGTGACGCAGTTGGTTAAACATCTGACTCTTGGTTTTGGCTCACGTTGTGATCTCAGGGTCGTGGTCTTAGGGTGGTGAGATCAAGCCCCACACGGGGCTCCATGCTCAGCATGGAGTCTGCTTAAGTTTCTCCCTCCATCTCCTTCTGCCCCTTGCCACCCAGCTCTCTTTCTTTCAAATAAATAAATCCTAAAAAAAAAAAGAGGGTACTTTTGTGGCTCAGTCAGTTAAGCCTCTGCCTTCAGCTTAGATCATAATCTCAGGTTCTGGGATTGAGCCCCAAGTTGAGCTCCCTGCTCAGTGGGGAGTCTGCTTCTCCCTCTCCCTCTGCCCCTCTGCCCCTCTGTCCCCCTGCTCATGTGTATGCCAGTGTATGCTTTCTCTCTCAAATAAATAAATAAAATCTTTAAAAAAAGAACATTGCCTTGCAAAAAACATACTTCTGAAAAAAATGTGGTTATTAGTGATGTCTCTAACACCACTGTCACGTAACATTGTCCCAAAAGAACCAGATAATACAAGTATATAAGCCAATGAAATAGAAGGAATAACTATTAGAAAGGATAAGACAGTATTAGCATTAGCATTATTTGAATATCATATAATGTTGCAGCTGAAAAACAAAATAATCAACAAAAAAGTCATTAGAAATCATTTTGGTATGTGTCTAATTATAAAGTTAATATACATAAATAGATGCCTTACCTACAAACAATAATCAGAAAATATGATGATATAATATGCCATTTACAATAGCAGTAAGAGGACAAAACAACCAGATATTAACTTTATAAGGAAAGTATAGGATTATTTCAGAGAAAACTTTAAAACTCTAATGAGAGACATAAACCATACTTAAATAAATGGAAAGACAAATCTTGTCCTTGGTTAGGAAGACTCCATATTATAACATTGTCAATTAATCTATAAATACAATCTCATCTGAATCAAAACCACAATGTGACTTTTTTTTTAAATTTTGCAAACTGATTTTAAGGTGTGAGCATACAGCTGCAGGGAATGGGAGAAAAACTGAGATGAGTATGGAAGCAGAAGAACTAGTCATAGTAGATATTAAATTTAATAAGTTAGAGTGGATGGAACAGTGTAATAATCATGTCAAAATAGATCAAATTTAGGAAAATAGAGAGCCAAAAATAGAACCAAAAATAGAATAGAAATGTGTATGAATTTATAATAAGAGTGGAGTGTGCACTGCACACGTGTGCGCACACACACACACCGTGCATTCAAGTCCAGCGGGACTTACCAGAATATAGATGTTGGTCAGAGCTATGTTTATTACCCGACCCTTATAAGCTCCAATAACTAGTAAACTATAGTTATGTTCTAGGTCCCCAGAAACCAGAATGACTTGCATGCCAGCTGCAACATTATAAGATATTCAAAGCATATCCATTCATGCTTGAAAATTCTGATTGTCACCTTTTCTCAGTGCACTGTGACCCCAATAAGTAGCTTTAAGTGTTGTTTGGGGAAGGCTCTCAAGAGGAACCTCCACAATATATTTGTGTTTCCATAACAATGCCAGGTTATTCCTTCGTTCATGGGACTCTGGATCTACAAGATAACTCAGATTTAGGAAAAAAGTTCCCACCCCTCTTGTGTCTGCTCAAGTTTGGCCTCTGTTGGCAAGATCTGGTTATACAAATCAGTTAGTTTCTAAGTAAGGCATGTGTTGATTTTGTTCTCTGGAACCCCATGACTAATGAACCATAGCCAGAAACCTCTGTATGTCAGGCCACATCTGGTAATGATTCCCACAGGGGTCCTGCTGCTTATTATCATGTCCATCCTGCTCTGTTTCTGATATTTTACTGGTGTCATCTGGGCGCAGCACCTTGGCTCATTCCATTCCCATTGCGATCGTGGAATTCCTCTGAAATGGAGTCCCTCTTGTGAGCAGTGCTAGGGCTATTGCCTAGCACTAAGGAACAAAATCTCAACCGAGTAAAATTTGAAGATCTAATTGGCTTTATTCAACTTCTCATGAATTGGACAGCATCCCTTCTAGTCAATACACAGGTGCTCTGAGGAGTTGTACAAAAGGGAAGGTTTTTACAGGCAGAAGGAGGATGGAACAAAAATTATTGGCAAAAGACAAAAGATTTTTTTTTTAAGATTTTATTTATTTGTCAGAGAGAGAGAGAGCAAGAGTGAGCACAGGCAGATAGAATGGCAGGCAGAGGCAGAGGGAGAAGCAGGCTCCCTGCTGTGCAAGGAGCCCAATGTGGGACTCGATCCCAGGACGCTGGGATCATGACCTGAGGCTAAGGCAGCCGCTTAACCAACTGAGCCACCCAGGCGTCCGGACAAAAGATTGTTTTAATTCAGAACATCTTTTAGGGGGAAGGGAAGGGCAGGGGTCTTGTTATAAAGATAACCTCACTAGTGCTGATCAGGAAAATTAATGGATTTTGAGGGGAGTTCTCTGCACTTCCCGGAATTGAATTCCTGTTTCCTTCCCCAGATTAGGGACATTCGTAGGTATGATTTGCTCAAATCTACCTTTCGTTCCTCTCTCTCTTTCTTCTTTGGCTGGGACCCCAATAATTTTAATATTGTTTCACTTTATGGTATCACCATTTTCTCGAAGCCTCCCTTCATGGTCCATTAGTTGTTTTTCTCTCTTTTCCTCAGCTTCCTTTCTTTCCATCATCTTGTCTTCTATGTCACTGATTCTCTCCTCTGCCTCATTTACCCTAGCTGTGAGAGCATCCATTTTAGACTGTATCTCAGTTAAAGCATTTTTAATTTTGGCCTGATTAGATTTTATTCCTGCACTAAGAGATTCTCCAGGGTCTTTAATGCTTTTTTCAAGTCCAGCTAGTAACTTTATAATTGTTATTCTGAATTCAGTTTCTGACATTTTACTCATATCCATATCGATTAGATCTATGGCAGAGAATATTACCTCTTGTTATCTTTTTTGTGGTGAATTCTTCCTTCTAGTCATTTTGCCCAGAGAAGAATAGATGAATGAGAGAACAAAATAAAAATATCAACCGCAACCTCAGTGAAATACATGCTAGACACATCTGAAGAGGTTAGAAGCCAGAATAGAAAAGAAAAAAAAAAAAAGGAAAAGAAAGAGAGAATAGAGCCTCCCAGGTGGACAGAACAGGATGATCCATTTGGTCCTGGGTGTGTTTTGGTCTGTTTGTTAGAAGACAGTAAATCCCAAAATTGCAAAGAAAGAAAAACTCTATCTACATCTATACATTCACACACACAGTAGAATACAGTGGAAGGAAACAAAAATTGAATAATATAAAATAATGTAAAAATGAAAATTAAAAAAAGGTTTAAAAACAAAGAGTTAATAAAATGAGAAATTAGTTGAAAAGGGGAAAAAAGGGAAAAAGAAAGAGAAAAATTTAAACTGCAAGGCTAAAGACCCATGAGGAAAAAACCCCTTGAATTCTGTATACCATTTCCCCCTAGTGCAGGAGTTTTTCAGTTCTGAGTGATCCATAAACTTTGTATCTGATTGATATTCCTTCTGGTCTTCTGGGAGAGGGGCCTGCTGAGCTGATTCTCAAGGGTCTTTGCCTGTGTGGAGTTGCATCGCTCCTTTGCTAGGTGCCAGGCTCACTGTAAGCTGCTTTGGGTTGCTCTAGATGGCTTTTGTTCCCTGAAGGATTTTCACACTGCTTTGCAAAAAGTGGTCGATTTTCTATCTGTAAAATTGCAGCCATTCTCTTGATCTCAGGTCGAATTCACAGGTGTTCAGAATGATTTGATAGATATCCAGCTGAAGTCAAGGAACCAGATGAAACAAGGGTCTCCTACTCTTCCACCATCTTCCCTCCCAATCTGATCAGGATAATTCAGATTGACTGTTTAAAGGTCACATTTCTGGGAGAGGTTAAAACTGCATTTAGGTCTTGGTTTGCTGTCATGGGAGCAAATGACTCCACTTGGGACGGCCTATTTCTCTTCTACCAGTATGAAGCTTTATAAAAGATTTTGGTGCCTCTCTCAACCAATTTCTTTCTCATGAGAAGGGTAAAGAGAAATTCTTCTGGGCTCTTCTCATGAAGATCATGACATAATTTAGGCAAGAGGTGTATGGCAGGATCCCCATCTCTAAGGTGACTGATTTCTTTTCTTTACAAAATACCAAAAAACTCTGGGTCTTTCCACGTCATTTAGTGTGAGTCACCATTTGGTCCAGTTAGGTATTAGATCATTTAGGGGAGAATGCAATCAGCAGATGGCCTCTCCCAGTACTTTCAGTCTACCTCAGCTGTGGAGAGCTACCTAGACCATGGTAACACACTGGGTCAAACCTGCTTCTGTTGACTGAGGCAGAAATATAAATGCTAGGTCATTTTGGTCCTTCACAGGATGCTCCGATAGATGCATTTCATTTTAGAGCTGGTCAGGTAGAAGAAAATAGTGGAGATTTTTGGGGCAAGGAGGTCTGGGGTAGAAGGACAAATGGGAGTGAGAAATAAGTACAAAGATTTTTGTTTTACAGGTTAATGCCTATCAGAGAGCATGAACCATGGGAAAGGTACTGTGATGGTTAATTTTATGTGTCAGCTTCACTGGGCCAAGGTTTACACATTAATTCTGTACATGTCTGGGAGGGTGTTTCTGGAAGAGATTAGCATTTCAATTTGTACACTGAATAAAGCAGAGCCCCCCCCTCTAATGTGGTTGGATATAACCAATCCCTTGAGTATAACAAATCCATCCCCCAAGTACGATCCCCTGAATACAACAAAAAGACAAAGGAAGGTTGAATTTGCTCTCTGCCTGACTGACTGAACTGTGACAATCTTCTGCCCTCAGCACTCCCTCCCAAGTCTTCATGCCTGGACTCTCAGGCCTTTGAACTATGCCTTTAAGGTTTGGCTCAAGTGTAGAAAGTCACACATTTCCCAGGGAACACTGTGTGTGGTGACTAATCAAGGTGAAGCAATAAAGTCCCAGTCATTCTGACCCAATGGATAGTACCCCTCGTGGCCAATGTTTAATCCAGAGCTTCCAGAATGGCTGATCAAGGCTTTATCAATTCTGGATCTCAGTTTAACTTCTAACCTGGTACCCCTCCTTCATCACATAGGTGTTGATCCTCCAATTAAACGTCTTGCACCCCAAACTCTGTCTCAGCATCTACTTCCAGAGAACTGAACCTATGAATCCAGTAACCTTTTAGAACCACAGCTGGCTGCTCAAGCTAGCACTAGATACAGAACTCTCTGGTGGTGATGAAAGACATCAGAAGAGTTTCTTCTCAGAAGAGAAAAGCTTAATACCTTTGGCACTCCCCGAGGAACCTCAAAGAGAAAGTTCTTGGTTCTCAGGTTTTACTGTAGGTATGTATGGCAACTGTGATCTAATACAAAGTAAATACTTGGTCTTTATCTCTAGTTCCTGGCACACTATTAGAATTTCCAGAATGATGACAGTGTTTTTGGTAAGCTAATAAAGTAATTGGTGACTGGGGTCCCCTAGATAGTTTCAGGATTAGGGCTGGTCACCAGAAAGACCAAGGCATGATTAGAGGGTTAGAACTCTCAGCCCCATCCCCAGCCTTACAGGAGGGGAGAGGGGCTAGAGATTGAGTTAATTATCATGGCTATTATGTGCTATTATAATGGCAATTGATTTAATCAATCATGCTTATATGCTAAGACTTTCATAAATACCACAAATAGAAAGGGTTTGGAGAGCGTCCAAGTTGGTGACCACACTGAAGTGCTGGGAGGGTAGTGTGCCTGGAGAGGGCATGGAAGCTCCACGCTCTTTCTCCCATATTTTGCCACATGGTTGTTCCTGAGTTGTATCTTTTATAATAAACCACTAATAATAAGTATAGTGCTATCCTGACTTCTATGAGCTGTTCTAACCAATCATCAAACCTGAGGGAGGGGTTCTGAGGAGGAGTCATGGGATCCCTCATGATCAGCTGACTGGGATCATCTAACACCATGGAATTCGAGGTATTCATCCCATCTTCAGCCAGAAAGCTACCCTGCCCTGGTTCCTCTCCAGGTATAGTTAACACTTCCTCCCTGCCTGGATAACTTCTGCTTGAATACCACAGAAACTGGAAACATTTGATATCCTCTTAAAGTTGTTACAACGGGCTGGGCTTTTTTGTTTATTTTGGACATTCAGTAAAGAGCTAAGTGGAAGAGAAGGTCATGAATATGAATTCAGATTGTAGTCTTCTGAAGCTCAGATAAAGTTTCCAGTTATGGAATAAGTACCGAAAACACTGAGGGTACCTAGGAACTCAGAGATGAGCTCATGACAATACATTTTATTCTATTTTTTAAGAAAAGTTCAAGTACCATCTCTAAATAGATTAAAGTCTCCCTGAAACAACCATGACCCCCCAAAGTGCTCATTCATTAAGAGAATAACAACTGAATTTATAAGTAATAGTTTCATGACAGTTAATGATTAAATTATATCACACTGAAAACCAACTAATAAGATGATATTGAAACATCTGGTTAGTGTGAGCTCATTAGAACTGAACGTTTTGAAAGAGATATAAGAACACAGAGAGCTGCAAACTTCAATTACATTTGAGGATGATGATGGTGATGAGGTCAAGGGTAAAGTTAGTAACAACAGTAAGGATTACCATTTTTAAAGAAATGCTTCACTTTTTTTTTTCTTTCTTCAAGGCCACATATCCAGTGAACTGGAAGTTTTTACCACAGTAGCATGGCATGCTGGTTGAAGCACGTGCTTTGGACCAAGTCTAGAAGAAGTGAGTTCATAGACCTGGTTGTGTCACGAAATAGTCGTATGACCCTTACTAAGCTTTCTAAGACTCTGAATTGTCATTTGTGAATTTTTGTGTGTGTGTGAAATTAAGATAATACTAATATCTATACTCTAGGATTTTCCCAGGTTTAAATAAGGTGCTTTTATAATATACCTGAAATTGGCCTGTGAAAACATTGTTGTAAATATAGGCAGGTAATGTTATATGGTCCCCAAACACCTTTCCTCCATTTGACATTATATGGGATGAATAGTTCATCATTTGATTTGTACTTCCATTTATGTTTTTATGGAAAGAGGAAGACTAAAATTTGCTTTATTCCAAGTTTTGAAGGTATTTATGATCTGCCAGTGGGTTTTCCAGAGTGGAAATATTTCAAGGTGCAATGCTCTGGGTTTAGAAACATGTACTGTTTAGAAAAGTTGAAAGTTAAAGGACCAAATGCAAGAGGAATAGACTTCCTGATATTTTTTTTCTTTAAAATTATAGGGCCTAATCAACTTGTAAGAAAAAAATCCCTTTGTAAAATTATAATGCATTTGCATAAATGAATAAACCAAAATGGTAAATAAACCTGCCACTGCATCTCATTAAGTAATAATGACCAAAATTATAGGAAATAAGTGGTGCTGGAAGTAATTCAGAGAATTCCTGATATTCTTTCTGTAATGCGATTTTTCAATATTTAGAGAGTCCCTTGACATTTATTAACATCAACACATGTAGGAAGATGAAAATACAAAGTGGATGAGGACATTGAGTAGAAAATACTCATTTAATTAATAAAGAATGCAACCGAATCAGTGTGTTATACTAAAAACTTTAGATTTTATGGAGTGATGTCACAAAAATGGTGACATAGAAAATAACAGGCTCCATCCCCTAATAAAGATCAAGAATTAGACAGCTATCCGTGAACCGAAACAGCTGTGGAAGAGGGCTCTAGAGGCACATAAGAAATTTCAGCAGCTGAGTAGAACAGAAAGTCTGGACATAACAGTACAAGAAACATCCAGATCATCTAGGATTATTTCCCCATCTCAAAATCCTGCATTTAACAATGTCTGCAAAATTCCTTCAAGCCATGTAAAGTAACATATTCACCAGATTTAAGGATTAGGAGTGGTTATTTTAATAAGGCAACCCATGTGTGTTTTGGGAGCAGGGGACAGGGTGAGGAAACTTTTAAATTTGAATGTTTCAAATTTTGTATCAGGGGCATATATTACCTAGTCAAAAATAAGTACAACTTCATCACATGATCAAAATCGATATCAACAGTGATAAGTCAGATTGACAGTGTGTACACTTGATATGATGTGCCCTTGAATGGCACTTGACCCCTGTTGTCTTCCTCCCCAAAACACATTACTCCAAGTGTAATCATGAGGAAAACATCAGACACATCCCAATTAAGGAGCATACAGTAAAATACCTGCACAACTATTTGATTATTGTCAAGGTCATCAAGAAAGTGGAAAGTCTGAGGAAATGTCATACCCAAGCCTAAGGAGATATCATTTGAATGTAATATGGGATCCTGGAACAGAAAAAAAAAAGATATTTGGGAAAAAAAACTGAAGAAATCTGAGCAAAGTATAGAATTTAATAAAAATCTATCAATATTGGCTCCATAACAATGACAAATGTACCATACTAATGTAAGATGTTAATAATAGAGGAATCTGGGTACGGGGTATAAGTGAACTCTCTGCACTGCCTTTGCAATAATTCTGTAAATCTAGAACTATTCTAAAATTTAATAAATTCTTTAAGATAACCTAATTGCATAGTTTACTTATTAACAAAACATATGTTTAAAAATAAAAAACACGAATAATCTCACAAATGTGATCTGCCTTCCTCTAACAAGTGCTATAAATAGAGGTTTTCCTTGCTGTTTAAAACAAGTCTGTGTAAACTTTTTTTTTTTAATTTTTGCGTTGCTGAGAAGAGGCTATTTAGGAAGGTGACACATACCTTCCGCCGAAAGAGGCAGCGGGGAAGGGGAAACACTTGACCGCTTGAGGGACTAGTGATAGGGGGAATCTGGGCATAGAAGCCTAAGCAGCGGTTAGGAGACCAAGCAAGCTCGCCGTCTTTCTCCCCAACCCAAGCCCCCTTCCAGTGTTTTCTATTTTGCTTCAGTGTTGACTGTCCCTATGCCCCAGACTGACCTGGATTTCTCGGTTGTACCTGTTGTTGTCAAGTGTCATTATTAATGGTTCCTCCATTCACTCTCAAAAGTGTCCAGCTTTGGGTGATGAATTACATGATCACCCTCTGTTTAACTGTACCATCACCTCTTAGTTGCACAGAGACCTGAGTGTCATACTGATCTGGGACAATTTTTTTGCCTTATCGTCCTCAGTGTCCTCTCAATTTCTGTCCTATAGATTCTGCCTTATCAATCCATCTGGTGTCTTCCTTCTCAACCTCCTGATCACCGTGGCACTAAATCAAGCATCACCCTTGTTCTTCTATTACCAAATTTCCTGCACTAGCCTCCTAACTGGTTCCCTGCCTCCAATTGCCATATCCTTCCCCCACTTCAATCCATTCACCTCACAGCCTTCTACCCTTCAAGTTAAAAAGGAGTCTGACATCGCCTCTGTACGTAGAAGCTCCCTATGATTCCCCATTGCTTTTGTAATGTAAGTATATGTCAGAGCGTGGTATACAGGGCTCTTGTCTTCCCCTTTCCATTTGGCTCGGTCGCTTCAAGTCTCCATTTCCCACATTCCTTGGCCGACCTCTTCTCCACTCCCTACTCGATCGTGTGTTCCATCTTTCAGCCACACCATACTCCCCGCAGGTCGCTCTTAGCCGTGTACTTCTCTTGTTACTGCGCCTTCACACGTGTTCCTCTGTCTGGCACACACTTTCTGACATCCGTCCCCCGTCCATTCAACTCACATAGCATTTGAGTCTTAACTTGGGTTTCATTTCCTTCAGAAAGCCTTTCTTACCAGCCCGCCCCCGCCCAACAAGTCTACATTAGAGGGTCTACCTGGGGGTTCCCATGATACACTTACCTCTCCCATGATGGTTTTTACACCATACTCTCCTTATTTTCCTCATAAAGAATTAGAAATGTGAATATGTTAGATAAATTCTCTAAGCTCAGAAAACTGGTTAGGGACTAAGGCAAGAATTTAGACTGAAATCTGCTTTGCTCCAAAACACCATAGCAAACTGCCTCTCTTTCACCCATCAAAATACACCCATGGGTGCCAAAAAGCTGTTCGACATAATTTGAATAATTTTATAAGTGTCTTTTTAGTGCCAACAGTCCAAGAAAAGCATCTATGGGACTCAGGGTAATTAACTGCCTTTTCTTTTTTTCAAGTACTCAGGGACTATCAGGAACAGAGAAATCTTTTGATCAATCCTTGGTAGCCCTGGGCTATAGGCCTAGAGGAACAATGGGGAGCAGACACACAGCACAGATAGGTCTTGGATACATCAGACCTGAGGGTGCAGATACACTGCCACGTGGAGAGAGCTAAACCCTCTTTTACTGTGAGGAGCCGTTGTCATCTGCCCTTTTGCTTTAAATGAGATTATTAGCTGTTGCATGTGGAAATATGTCTCTTGGGTAACAATATTAGAAGTAGAGCTTTCAATCCCCTTTTCCCCTGCTCATGCTTCTCGGTTCACCCATGTGAAAGGACCAGAATCCTGGGCACAACAGGGATGTGGCCATACATAGATAGGGGTCACAAACTAGGGGACAAACCTGAAGAATATGAGGTTGCAGCACAGGGCAACACGAGCCCTGAGATTAAGTGCATTTCATCCCACTTTGGAAGGAGCCTGGAAAAGGGTCTACACTCAGCAGAAAGACATGGATGGGAGATGTTGACTCCTCTATCCTCTCCCTCTGTGCAAAGTATACTTTGGGGCAGCAGGGAGAGACAGAGAAAACAGTTCAAGTAATACTTTTGCTGTGACCACGGCAGTAGGAAAAACTGAGCAGATGCCCCCGGTGCTCTAGGTTAGTGTCCTGAGTCAGTATATCCAGAGTGGGGCCCTGACTCTGTATTTCTAATACAGATACTGCTCCCAGATAATTCTGGCCTAGGCATCACACTTTGAATGATGAGGATCTACGGCACCCTGGCTCATGTGTCACTTTTATTTATCCCCCAAGACTTTCCATATACGATTTCAAGCTCCATATCAAGCTTGTGATACTCTCACAAGCCATCTTAATTTTCTCGGAAAGCTAGTGCTTACCAAAGCATACGTACGTTTCTGCACGGGATTACGAATGACCTCATTTACAGGTTTCTCCCTTTCTAGTAACAATATTGTTATCACAGGGATGGGTTCTCAAAATAGGGGAAGATGGGAGAAAGGTATGATTTTTTTGGGTCCTCTGCTCCATTCAGTAAAATTCTAGTTCTTGGCTTGCTTCATTCTTTGGATCATCCTGCCCCCAAATCACAATTCTTTATCTTCTTCCAACCATCATCTTACCCGTGTTTACATTTGTCTAACTGATCAAGGCAAATTCTCCTAAATCCATCAACGTAATACATTCTATTTGTACTAATGGAACACACAAAATGTTTCTGAGGATGTATAATTATGTAATTATATCTTGCCATCACTTTTAACCAAATACATTCCATGTACTTATTATGTGAACTAATACAGTTTACTCCCCCAATATACTATCTTTTGCTTTCATAGTCCCTGAAAGAGTATAAGATATACTTGAATCATTCTTCAAGCAGTACCTTAGGGGTAATTATGTGTCCTGGAAGGAAGAGATTGCTTCCATTTGTCTATTGCTGCATA
The DNA here is from genome assembly GCF_010015895.1 of Lontra canadensis. Lineage (NCBI taxonomy): Eukaryota > Metazoa > Chordata > Mammalia > Carnivora > Mustelidae > Lontra > Lontra canadensis. The sequence goes on from NW_022631295.1 coordinate 129,451, forward strand.
CAAACTAGCCTCTAAATCAGTGGCATAAAACAAAATTAACCCTTATCTCCAATTGTTCTGTGGTTTAATGGGATCAGCTGAGTGGTTCTCACTGGGGTGTCTTAGCAGGTTGCTTCTTCAGTCCTACATTTGGTGCCTGAGCTAGCATGGGCTTCCTCAGAGTGTGGTTATCTCAGGGAAACAGGGCTTCTAACATGGTTGTTGGCTTCCTTCAGACAGAGTTCCAGAAAACCAGGAGGAAGATGAATGTTTACTTATGACCTAGCCTTGGAAGTTATGTAGCATTGCTTCTGCCATATTCTGTTAGCCAAAGCAGCCCCAGACTAACCCAAATTCAAGAAGGTGAAGGCATAGACTCCATTTGTTAACAGAGGAAAGACATTTATAGATATACACTCAGAAAGAACCGATAGCATTCATCTTTGAGGTAAATTATCATGAGAGCAATATGGCAAAAATGAATTAAGTATGTCATTACTGTTCCAGGAAACTTCTCTAGGGGCCCCTTTACAAGATATTAAAGCTTGGGAATGAGGAGAGAATTACTAGAAGGCTTAGCAAAGGATTGGGGCATGAGAAAGGAAATGCATTTCTCTAATGGCCAGAAAGGGGTGAACATGTAAGATTGTTCACAGACAGGGATGAAGTTCTAGGAATATTGGAGGTCACAAGTATGTCAGCATCACCATAGTGAAGCAGCCGAAATAGGATCCATGATGGGAGGTGCTACCTTTTGCTGATTATAAGATCAGGTACTGAAGTAAAATGGATTGTCCACTTTTGCAGTGGCTGACAGATGAGCTCGATCTCAGACCCCCTGTATTTTTTTCCAACTGAGTGCTCTTTGACTATGTAACTTTCTCCGTTCCACTGAGATGTTGGTATGCGTAAGCAACAGAAAAGGAAGATATAAGGCACTCGTAGAAGCTTGGCATTGTTTATTATTTTCCCTTACTTTGTTTCATATATTTTTTTCAAGCTCTATGTCTCTGCTGATAATTATTTCCAGTATGCTAAGTTGATTATTCCTGGGTTTCCCACACAGAAAGTTGTTTATGTAAGTGATATCATATACCGTATCTTGTGCTTTGTCTTCTTTGTAACTGCTGTCATGGGAAAACTGACTTGTACAAAGGAAGACTTATAGATGTTGAGATTACATTTATCATAATTGTTTAATTCTAAGAGTGCCCTAGGTATTTCATAGAACTTGTATATGCTGATTTTTTAAAAAGTCAAACATGCATTAAAACCACAATAAATTCACCCAGTGCCGTGGCACAACAACTTCAAGATGGCTTGTTCCTGAAGAATATAAATGAACAAATAAAGACATAAATACATCTCATTATTACCATGACTAACGGTAATCCCTATTTAGGAGTTATTCATAATTTTCAAAGCCCTTCTTAAATGTATTTGATCCTCAGAACAATTGTGAGAGATGGAATCTGTTCTCCAGCCCATTAAATGAAGATGAGGGCCTTAGTATTTCAGGCAGGAGGGACGTGTAAAATGCCCAGGCATGAGTAGCAGGGTCTGACTCCAGTATTCGCTCCGATTATCTCTTGACTTTTGCTCTTATCTCTGCAGCTCTTTGACCTCTTTGTTCTTATGCTCCAACTCTATCAGCGCCATGACATCCATGTGGAGCCATCAGGAACCCACTTCTCTGGCTTATTAATGTTGGCCTCTCTCTCTGGACATCTGAATCTGCTTGGACTCATAGACAGTTCTGAGTGAAAAATTCTCCCACCAAGATCCCTAGCCTTGAAAAATCCATGCTGGGGCTGAGTTATCCCAGCAGCTAACCCAGCAGAGGAGAATAATTCAGGCAGAGATGGTTGGCAATTTACAAATCATGAAACAGAGGTGCAACACGAGTAAGTAAAAATTTAAATGGTGCATGTCTTCTATGCCCTGTGGCTGGGATTTGATTCCTAGGGGTATCATTCTTTCTGTTTTTCAAATCTGCCTCACTAACTGAAGTCTCAGAAAGGAAATTACAGAGGTCATAATTTGGAGGGATTTGTTGGGGAAAGTATAGGGAGGTAACAGTAGAAGGAAGTCAGACTGGCCTAGAGTTGGAACCAAGGGAAAGAGAGGCTCAGCGAGAAACACAGGCCCTAGAGAGATGGCCAGAAATTCAGTCTTCAATGGGGACACCCAACTGACACATGCTGGCATCAGGGTCCCAGCACCATCCTGCCTGCCTCCAAAGTTGGATTTCTTTCTGCTACAGCAGGCTGGTGAGACGTGACCAGACTGACTCAGTCCAGTAGGACTGTATCTACAGTAGAGCACCAAGTTCCAGTGGAAAAATGCAGCTCTGGTTCACAGGCAGACCGATACACGTAAATGATGCTTTCTACCAACCATCTGTGGGGGCCACACTAGATTGTTGTTGGGTGTCTCAAAATTATTTTCACTCCCTTTCATGCTCTTTCCTGTACCTTTGGGGCTGGAAACCTGGAAACCACTGTTCCTAGATTCTCTTGCTTGAGGGTTCTAATTAAGAATCTACCAATGGGGGCGCCTGGGTGGCTCAGTGGGTTAAAGCCTCTGCCTTTGGCTCGGGTCATGGTCCCAGGTCCTGGGATCGAGCCCCGCATTGGGGTCTCTGCTCAGCAGGGAGCCTGCTTCCTCCTCTCTCTCTCTCTGCCCGCCTCTCTGCCTACTTGTGATCTCTGTCTGTCAAATAAATAAATAAATTCTTAAAAAAAAAAGAATCTACCAATGGAGGTGGGGGAGGCATTGGGAAAGATTTAGAAGGCTGAAGAGAGGGTAAAGCCATTAAGTACTCTTTTCCAAAAGAGGCAGAGATCCATGGGGATGTGGAAGATGAGAAGGGTCTGGTGTTCTCAGCCGCAGCTCCTGTAGATCACCCACACTGGTGTTGCAGGTCACGGAGATCATCAGTTATCTTGAAAGCCAGTAGTGGTCTTCCCTGACTTCCACCCCAAAACCCTCCTCCAGCATTCTGTAAGCATCTAATTCCTAGTATTAAATCCCTGGGGGGGGGTGCGGGAGAAATGGGTGAAGGGGGTCAAAAGGTAAAAAGAAAGAAAGAAAGAAAGAAAGAAAGAAAGAAAGAAAGAAAGAAAGAAATCCCTTTACTGATAAAATGCCTGGAGTGTTTATGGTTTTCCTGACTAAATTCTTGCTGATACAAAGACTCTGTGGGCGTCTCCTTAGAGTTTAGTACACTTTCTCTCTTTCAGTCATCCCATCAAAGCCTATGACATTGGTCTTATTATTTCCATTTGAGAGATGAAGAAATCGGAGCTTGGAAAGTCTAATCGATTTGCCCCAGGTCACTCAACAGATAGATTTCTGAGCCTGGATTCAAATCTGGAGATTATACTCTTTACTACTATACAAAACTGCCCATGCGTCTAATAGTGCGGGTGTGAGCGGCACTGAAGAGATTATGAGATTGTTCTCAAGCCACAGAGGGGCAAAGGAGGTCTTAACCACCTGAGGAGCAGTTCCAAATTTACTTTAAAAACTTCATTCCCCTTTTCAATGAGGGCATATCAGAGTCTCCCACTGGGAGGGGATGGCAGGGAGTGGTTAAAGTGAAAGACTGTGGAATAAGCTTTGATTTAAATGTTCTCTAGACAGTTCTGATACAAAAGTCTGGTTGAAAACCAAGGCTCTAGATCTCTCAGGTACTGAGTTTATAGCCGACCCAGTGATTTTCCACTAGTCCCACCTTGGGTATGGTGACAATTCAATAAACTCTGCTCAAGTCTGGTTCAGATGCTGGGCAAGGTTAGGTTTTCTGGTAGAGAGAGTCAGTGACCTGCTCTGAATGAAGCTAATGGTGAAGGATTCTTGCACAGAAGGTTTTCAATAAATGTTGTTGACATCTTGTTTACTCTTGGAAAAGTGTCTGAAAAGATATGCCTTTGTCTCCTTCCCAGGAAGTATCGAAATTGTCTGAGCAGTAACTGTCCTTACAGCATCGTGGTGCAGCAGAAGGAAGATGGAAATTCAAGTTATATTTTATTGAATTGAAAATGAGGCCTAGAACTTTAATCAAATACTTCTCAAACGCTTTCCAGAGATGCAAGCTTAATGTGTCAAGTAACTCTCCAAATAGAGTCACTGCCTGCTGCATTACCAGAGCCTGTGCTAGACAGAAACATTACCTTTGCAACCCATCTTCATTTTGCTTTCTGCCAGATTTCTGATTCCCTATTAGCAACCTGCTTTGTATCCACAAAGCTCTATCTCTTTTTCATAGAGCAGTCTGTTAGGGAACATGAGGGAATTAGAAGAGAATCACTCTTTGGGTTCCTAATCCTCCTTTTATATATTGCTTCACACAATAGTATTGCCTGCCATCCTTAAAACACTTCTGTTGATTCATTTATTCAACACCTATCTTATCAATATTTATTCGGCCCATAGTATGGCCAGGCACAGTGTTAAAATCTGAGGCTACAGCGGTCAGCCAAAGAGATCTGGCCCTCAGGAAGTTTTATGTACTATACATGTATGGGGGTGGTGGGGGGTAGGCATGAGAAGGGGGGAGGCTTGGAATTCACATGATTTGAATAGGAAACGTATAGGTTCCAGTCTGATAGAGAAGTCTAGATTTAACCTGCATAAACATTTAATTCATTTCATAAGTGTTAATTTATTGGGGGGCCTGGGTGCCTCAGTCAGTTAAGTGTCCGACTCTCAGTCTTGGCTTAGGTCATGATCTCAGGGTCGTGAGATCAAGCCTCGCGTTGGGCTCCATGCCGGGCATGGAGACTGCTTAAGATTCTCTCCTTCTCCCTCTGCCTCTCTCCTTCCTCCTCCCACCCAAAAAAGTGTTAATTTATTGAAAATATTTATAGAACATTTACTATGTGCATAGCATTGCACTAGATGCTGGCATCAAACAAGATTAGTAAGAATCAGTCCCTGTCCTCAAAGAGTTCAGTCTGGGGTGAGTAACAATTGGATAAAATAAGACAAAGGGCAGTATATACTCTGGTATATAACATACCCACATCACCAGAGAGGTCAGGGACAACTTGATCTGGTCTTGAAAGTTCAGGAGTTTGGCCAGATTGAGGAAGAGGAGAGTATGGTCCAGAAGAGGCAAGAGCCTGTGCAAAATCACCGAGGTAGGCTTTAGGAGGTGCTCACTGCTTGAGCCTGGATCTCAGTCTGCAGCGTGGTACAAGCATCAGAATTTGGAGAGCTAACCTTGTAGAACTTGACTGAGTGATAACAAGCAGTATGACCTATCCTTCATGAAAAAGAAGCTGCTCTGCCGCAGCGTCCTCACCACCAGCTGACCTTGAGTGTGAGGGGTCTAGTCTATCACCAAGGTGACTTTCCAAACATTCTTTAATTTGATCTAACCTTTTTCCCACATCAGCCTTGGTGGTATAGGACCCCTCCCTTCACAGTTGCCCTAATGAATTTTTAAAAAATTATTTATTTATTTATTTATTTATTTATTTATTTGACAGAGAGATCACAAGTAGGCAGAGAAGCAGGCAGAGAGAGGTGGGGGAAGCAGGCTCCCCGCCAAGCAGAGAGCCTGATGTGGGGCTTGATTCCAGGACCCTGAGATCATGACCTGAGCCGAAGGCAGTGGCTTAACCCACTGAGCCACCCACGTGCCCCTGCCCTAATGAATTTATGATCAAAGTTCCTACCATGTTTTTCCAATGGTGACATTTATAGATTTCACCCATAGGTCAGATACACACCATGATTCTTCCTTAAGAATAGCTCTGCTCTTTGCTGCCTTCCTCACAGGGAGCTGACACAGTCTTCCTTATCTACCTTCTCTTGCTGTGTGAGAAGATGGGAGCTCCTTCCAGCCAAAGAACTCAGGAAACTTGGCTAATATTCCCCTCTGCTGCTAAGCTCCTATATTCCACATTAGATTTTCAAACGTGGCAGAAATAGCACTGCACTTCAGATAAGACAGGTCTGGGTTCAAATGTCAGCCCTGATTATTGCCTAACTGTGCAACTTTGGGCAAATGAGTACCCTGAGATCTCTGAGCTTTAGTTTCCAGCTCCGTATAAAAGGGTTAATTACACCTACTATATGTAGCTATTGTGAGGGTTGAAATGAGATAACATAGATTACAGTGCCCTAAAATAATTGAATTCAATTACTAATCCATTTTTCCCCATTTTGGTAACTAATAATTACTTTAGCTCTCTTCCCAGAAAAATGTCATCCTTGGTAGCTAAATTCATCTATTTGCTGCTTGAACAGGGGTTGGCAACTTTTTTTCTGTAGGTCCATACAGTAAATATTTTCAGCTTTGCAAGCCATATGTTTTCTGTAACAACTTCTGTGACACAACTTCTGTGATAGCAAGAGCGCAGCCCATAGAAAATACATGAGTGACTGGGCATGGCCGTGTTCCAATAAAACTTTATTTACTGGTGTGAGGTGATATCTCATTGTGGTTTTGATTTGTATTTCACCTCACACCAGTCAGAATGGCTAAAATTAACAAGTCAGGAAATGACAGATGCTGGCAAGGATGTGGAGAAAGGGGTACCCTCCTATACTGTTGGTGGGAATGCAAGCTGGTGAAACCACTCTGGAAAAGAGCTTGGAGGTTCCTCAAAATGTTTAAAATAGAACTACCCTATGACCCAGCAATTGCACTGCTGGGTATTTACCCTAAAGATACAAACATAGTGATCCGAAGGGGGACATGCACCTGAATGTTTATAGCAGCAAGGTCTACAATAGCTAAACTATGGAAAGAACCTAGATGTCCATCAACAGACGAATGGATAAAGAAGATGTGGTATATATACACAATGGAATACTATGCATCCATCAAAAGAAATGAAATCTTGCCATTAGCGACGACGTGGATGGAACTAGAGGGTATCATGCTTAGCGAAATAAGTCAATCGGAGAAAAACAACTATCATATGATCTCCCTGATATGAGGAAGTGGAGATGCAATATGGGGGGTTAAGGGGGTAGGAGAAGAATGAATGAAACAAGATGGGATTGGGAGGGAGACAAACCATAAGTGACTCTTATCTCACAAAACAAACTGAGGGTTGCTGGGGGGAGGGGAGTTGGGAGAAGGGGGGCGGGGTTATGGACATTGGGGAGGGTATGTGCTATGGTGAGTGCTGTGAAGTGTGTAAACCTGGCGATTCACAGACCTGTACCCCTGGGGATAAAAATACATTATATGTTTATAAAAAATAAAAAAAATTAAAAATTAAAAAAAAACTTTATTTACTAAAAAATGTCTGCAGGGCCATATTGGCCTGTGGCCACAGTTCCCTGGTCCATGTCTTAAAACACAAAAGATAGCATTTCATGGAGAAAAAAAAATAGATATTTTACCGTTCCAAATTTAAATCTTAAACCTATTACCAGCTAGCTCCTCAATCTTCAGCTGTTTATTTAACCCTGTCCTATGCCTCAGTTTCTTCAGCTATAGAATATAGACAATAATAGTACCCACCTCATAGCAGTCTTAATAGAATTAAAAGAGATAACACTCACTCAGAAATGTGACCCAGAAGCATCTGGGTGGCATAGTCGGTTAAGTGACAGACTCTTTGTCTTGGGGTCGGGAGATCAAGCTCCCCATGGGGCTCCATGTTCAGGGTGGAGTCTGCTTGAAATTCTCTCTCCCTCTCCCACCAATCCTCATGCTGGTGATCGCTCTTTCTCTAAAATAAATAAATAAATAAGTAAATAAATCTTAAAAAAATAAAAAGAAATGTGATCCAGAGTCACTGATATATGATTATTTATTTATTTAGGAGAGAGATGGTCTTACTGCATTTGTTGGCTTTCCTTCCTGCTCCCCACATAAAAGCTTAACATTATTTTTCCTAGAAATTTTAATACCAGAGAAGGGCAATATGTAAATTGTTATGACATACCTGTGTACAGGAGAAGAGTAGAATATATCACTCACAGTCACATGGTGTAAAGTGTTTTACTTGAAAACACTTTGTTGAATTTGGAACAACAATAATCTACCCGACTCAAGAAAAATAGAGATAACAGTGCTTTAAATCACTCTCAATTAGTAATCATATCACCAACATCAACTATGAGTCTACTTTTCTCTGGATGAATTTGGTCACATAAATACTATTTTAAGAACCAAATGATAAATTACGTATAAAGCTAATCAGCATGGTGACCCAAACTGAATGTAAAACTTTTCAATCCAGTTATGTGTATGTCCATAGACACCCAGTGGGCCGAGGAAGGAAGATTTTTGTTATCTTCTTATGCCAGGTGCTCAGCTAGGATCTTTGTGTATGTTATCTCATTTAGCCCTCACAATCAAGAGTCTATCCTTAATACCTTGTTAAGGTGAGGAAGCTGAGACTCAGAGTTGAAAGTCAATTACACATGGCGATATCATACGGCAAGTATGTGGTGGAATTAATAAAAAAAAAATCCCCAGGTATGTACCACCATGTACCATAACATTTGCCTTCTCACTCTCACTGGCTTGATCATTTAGTAAAAAAGATTAAAATTAATGAATGCCCTGCCAGTCAAACTAGTCAAATCAGTCTAAGTATGATGCACACTCTTCTCTAAAAACGAACAATTGTTGCTTTCGCACAGCCTGGGTGTTGAAGACTGTTATGGATTGATCTATCACAGCTGCTAACTTGGGAAGTGAATGGTCAACTTGGGCATGCTGCTGTGGCCAACTTCTCTGGCCCGGGGAATCCCGAGGTGGCTAGACAAATCAAAAGCATTGCTCCTGCCTGGGTTTGCCAACACTGTTGCTGAGCAAACTCGGATAAACTCGATGCAAGGGAAGCCAGTAACTCGGGAGAGGAGGGTTTGGAAAAGAGAAAGGGGGAGATTCATTCTGTGTGCCAGAAGCCAGTGGAGGTGGCAGGCTCAAAGCTTAACAACCGACCTCTCCCCAGCAGGATGGGCATCTAGACTTCTATAGGAGGGGTATGGGGGGCATGTGCAAGAGAGCAGGCAGGGAGCATGTGACTGTGAGTGGGGGTCTGTGTGTGCTCAGCCTGCAGTGGTGGGCAGGGAAGGGGATGTGTTGGGTGTGGTCTTCAAGACATTCCATTGCCATCACGGCTTTTCCCGTCTGGTGGTTAGAATGTTCCAGTCATTGCCAATGTCTCAAGAAAGTGCAATAAGAAAGAAGCATGATGGGTTTTAGTTTGAGCCTGAGCTAAGTGGTCTTGTCTATTTCTGGTTTTGACTATTGTGATCTATAGTTGAGCAAAAGCACTCACCTAATAGTTGCATTCTATGAAATGCCTCTTAGAACATTCTTCTTGTTCCTTAAACAAGATTAGACTTGGAAGTTGAACCCCCCAGATCTCAGAATGTAACTCCTTGAAGGACTTTTGTCACTTTCTCTGGAGAGTAAATGTTGACACTTGAAAAAAAGTCACCTCCTCCTGTGGTTTCGTTGCACAGTGAAGGACCCACACCCACATTTTCCTCAGATGTCTTGGAACTATACTGGTAACTTCCTGCCTGCTCTACCCTCTTGCCCAAGTCTTTCCTAAGAGGAGACAAGTTATGAATAAGCATTTGATTTGCATGAATAATGTTATAAAGTGAAAAGGTGACAAGATGTCATCTTAAACCTACTTCAATGTGGAAACCATGGGGAAGGGAAGAAACTAAAACAAAAATCCAAAATTATCTCAATTTGGAATAATTTAGAAAACATTCCTCCTGCAAGTGTCAGGAAGATTATCGTGCTTCTCTGTCCCATGGGGGAACCCCTTTGGCATCTAAATGAAGCTGTCTCTGCAGAAAGCGAAGGGACAGGTGTAATCCCAGTTAAAGAGTGGATCCGCAATTGCATATACTTAGACATTTCTGTACTCATAATTATGTGTTGAAAGCCTTTTTTTCTTTTTCTTTTTTTTTAAAGATTTTATTTATTTATTTGACAGATAGAGACCACAAGTAGGCAGAGAGGCAGGCAGAGAGAGAGAGGAGGAAGCAGGCTCCCCGCTGAGCAGAGAGCCCCACGTGGGGCTCGATCCCAGGACCCTGGGACCATGACCTGAGCCAAAGGCAGAGGCTTTAACCCACTGAGCCACACAGGCGCCCCGAAAGCCTTTTTTTCTGCTGCCTGATTAATCAATATCAGTCTGGACTGTGGATTCGGAGGCTCTTTTGTGGGGTCTGTTTTTGTTTCCCCTTTGTAGCTAATCAAGTGGGTGTACTCTTTGCGCTTATGCTGCTTATCTGCTATAACTAATTAGCAATCACCTAAGTGTGACTAAGTGATCGATTAGTGCTATCGAGCATTACAAGCTTCAATTTGCTAAGTGTTCTCGTGGGATTGCAGATACATAATAATTGTTTCTGAAAAGATACCTGCCCTTTGCTTCTCCATTTTACTAGCCAATAAACCATACCTGCCTTACATTGGTAGCGACTGTCTAAATAACTAATTTTCATGAAAGGTAGTGAAGGTGTTTAATAGTTGTTCAAGGAAAAGATAGTATATTAAGAAATGATGCATCCTTTGGAACAAAAGTATAATTTTCTTCCTAAGCAAATTTTTCTTTCACATTCACAGAAGGAATGGTTGTTTTGTCAGTCTGTGGCATCACCTATCTCAATTACAAATTATTTAATCATGTCAATGAGAGGAGATCCTTGTGAACAAAAACCATATGGTGCCGCCCATCAGAGACAAACACACAATGGAACAGAAGCAGTGTGCTTTGTTTACTACCCTCACAACTGCCCAAAAGGATTATTACTTCAGGAACAAGCTTTCGGAACCACAGGATGCTTGTTTAAGTGCGGAAACAAACAAACAGACAAAAGCATCATAAAGAAAAACACTGTCTTTGACCGGAGTAACAAAATTCAGTGTTTAGTCCTGCTCGACTTCCTTATTTAGAGATTCAGGAAACAAAAGAAACCATTGAAAAACATGTTGCCCTTTTTTGCACCGTAGGCTTGCAATTTAAATGGCAGCTATACTGTAGGCTTGTAATTTAATGGCGGCTCGTCATTTCATATCTACGGCACAAAAGTGAGATGATATCATCTCCTCAAACAAGCTGTGGGCGAGTCCACATGGAAGATATGAAGAATGCATTTTTTAAAAAAGAAAATCCCATTTTTCTCAGAAAGCTGTTTTAATGTGCTGAAATCTCCAGAATAAGGAAGTGGTGGAATGAGGTGAGGAGGAAAAGCAGACGTTCACCTAGAAAACCTAAACCTAGTACCTCCCACCTGCCATATGTGGATTCGAGTTCCAAAGAACCAAGAGCTTCACAGTGGGGAGGAGGGGAGAGAAGTAATTTCACAAGCAGGAGAGAGAATAATATACTTGGGATCAGGCTTAATTCTTGCCTACTTCCTTCAAGGTTCCACACACTCTGCTAGGTACTGTGATGCCGAGAAGTCCTATAGGGACTTCAGGGAACTTAGGCTCTGTTGAAACGAGGCAGACATGTAGACATAGCATAAAATGCAGTGTCGTGGCATGCTATCATTGAGGGACCACCAAGGGGTACAAAAGGGTCACTTTCCCCTCCCTTACCAAACTCCTCCCAGTACACATCTACCTTTAGAGTACACAGCGCATTATCTGGGCTCAACAGAGTTTTCACTTTTTTCAGTTATGGGCCTTAGAACCAGTTTGGGCTGCACCCATGTCTAGTACCTTATGATGATGCCTTGTTTTGTTTTGTTGTTAGCGGTAACCAAAAGTAGTTTCGTCATCTACCTGATTCTTCAGAACCGGTTTTTAAATAAAATTTTACCCTTAGCAAAGAAATACAACCATTAAAGGCTATACACAATACTGTCCAAAGTAATAGCTCCCAGGTGCTGAGAGGCAGCATGTCATACTGGAAAGCAGAAGGATGTTAGACTAAAACAAGCTTGGATTGGAGTTCCAGCTCTGCCACCATCTTGCACTGTGCTATAGTGCAATACTTTTGTGACAGTTTTCTTTTTTGTTGTTTTTAAAGAAAGATTTTATTTATTTATAAAAGAGAGAGAGTGAGAGGGAGGGAGAAGGAGAGAGAATCTCAAGCAGATTCCTCGCCAAGCAGAGAGCCCGATGTGGGGCTCGATCCCAGAACCCCGAGATCGTGCCCTGAGCCAAAACCAAGAGTCAGATGCTTAACTGACTGGGCCACCCAGGTGTCCCTTGTGACAGTTCTCTTCACCTCAGTCCCTCCCATCTGTAGAATCATTGCAGTAATAGTACCTGGGGTTGCTGATACTACTGACTGAGTCAATGCATATGATGTGCTTGTTGAAATGAAAAGAGAGATGTTTGCTCCAATATTTGCTGTACTTCTGGAAGATCTCTAATAAGACTAGAGCATCTGCTCTGCTCTCATGCCTAAGGTCCTCCCACTTCACTGTCCTATTCAAGCAGTTAGACCTCTTCTCTTTCTCCCACTATGTTCTCTCAGCTGCGTTCCATACCACCGCTCTAGCCAACGCTCTGGCCAAGCCCTACAGTAGCATATTCTAAGTGCAGGAGAGCCTCTGGCCATCGCCCTTCACTACTGCTCTGTCTCTCCACAGAATCTGGGAAATCCCAGCTAAAGAAAGCCTTTTTACCTCGAGCACAACTCTTTCCCCAATCCACCTGTTTCTCTCATATTATGTTGCTGGTCCTATTGATGTCATAGCCATACATTTCATAGCAAATTACCAACCATCCATTAGATGCTAAAGAACATGGTGTCTAAGAATGCTTTTTTTTTTTTTTAATGTATTGCCACTCAGATGACTAGGTAGGTCCTCTGGAAGGTGTCCGGATAGGCCCGTGCTCCCCACATGGACAGTGAGTTGCATTTGAGTAAGAAGAAAAGTGTAAACATTTTGTAATGTGATGAGATATGACATGCAGATCCTATATGGAACTCATTTACAATATATGAAGAGGTTAAAAAATGGTGCTGTCATTTTGAGTTATGTTGAAATGCGAAATCTGGCTCTAGATATTACCTTGGAGGAAAAAAGAAATTCTCTTTGCAAGTTGGGACACATTATCCTTGAACCTAATTTTTCAGCCAAGTAATGATCCCTATGTTTCTTTTTTAGATCATATTACTCATCAAGTTATTTATGAGCTGGGTAAGATGCTAAAATGATTTTGGCGTATGGGAGGAACGTAGCTGTGAAGTACTGGTCCTAGTTAAAATGGCATGCTGTCTTTGACCTTCTTCACGTTAACGTTAGATGGTTCACTCAGTTTTTGAAATCTTTGACAAGTATATTTAGAGAACTCAATGAATGTCTTGATATGGTAATCCCAGGAGAGAAACCACCTCAAAACATTAATCTCCTGGGCCAAGTTAAGCAGTCAGAATGACACACTACCATCCCCAAAGGATAACCATACAAACAACAGAAGTCCCAGCTATCTTTCATAATTACAGATTAAAATTATAGAGACTGCTGTATCTCAACAAGGCTATATGATAAGTATCTGGATAATAGCAGTTGACACATCATCAGTCATTTTTATCTCCTCTCTTGATGAGTTCCTGTCCTGGGGTCTGGCAGAATAGCAGGTGTTCAAAAATCCTCCAGCTTCGTGTTAGCATCTTACACTTGTGGTAGGAATGTCATGCTCAGTGATGCAGGCTAACGGAGCGACAGCCCCATGTTCTTTCCCTTATGCTTTGAAATGTAGTCTCCAGGGACACCTGGGTGGCTCAGTGGGTTAAGCCTCTACCTTCAGCTCAGGTCATGATCTCAGGGTCCTGGGATCAAGTCCTGCGTCAGGCTTCTTGCTCAGTGGGGACCCTGCTTCTCCCTCTGCCTGCTGCTTCCCCTGCTCATGTTCTCTCTCTGATAAATAAACTATTTAAAAAAAAAAGAAATGTAGTCTCCAGAATATAATAGGAAACCCAGAAAGGATCAAACATCTTTGGGTATGGAAATATCTCTTACTCAACTGTGGATGGTACAAAAGTGTAGGGTGTGTGTGTGTGTGTGTGTGTGTGTGTGTGTGTAGGAGACTGAGGTTGATAGTGGAAGGACACGCAGCACATAACCTCATGAATACCCAGTTTCTCTCTTCCTGTACAATTTACAGATCCATTTTGCTATAGCCTTGGCAAAAGTTAGTTTATGTAGGATCGCTACTTATCTGGAAATGGAGTCTCGGCTAGATATTTACCAGTACTGCACTCTTTTAGCAGCTTTACGGATGATGCCTGTGTGTGTGTGTGTGTGTGTGGGAAGGACTGGACAATTTATCTTGTTCTATCCAGCCAGCCAATGGAGAGCATCTCAACAGAAAGCACTCCCTTTCAAGAGAAAACAAAAAGCCTTTTAAAAGAAAAAACAAAACAAAACATTGTTCCTTTATTCTCAGAGCCTCAGAGTAGCACAAATTATTTGACACTGAAAGTAATAAAACTTATCCTTGCTAAGATAAAAAGATCAGTAATAGAGGGCAGTGAGATTTATAATAAATCATGCCAGTTCAGCCAATTATTTTTGCTTTTCCTTTGCATTCCCTTGTTTGGAGAATAAGTATTTCCTCCCATAGTTTTTGATGAGAACTGTGCTATGCCTAGCTTGTCCATGATGTTGAAAGAGGATCTCAGTGATTGCCATGAAGGAACTAACAATCCAGTGAGGGAGCAAAGAATAGATTTTAAAACTGTAATATGCAATATTAAAAAAATGCAATATTAACAAAAATACCTAAATAGCGATAGAGAATCTGTTTTCTGAAACTTCTGAGGGACCTTCCAATTGTAGTTGAGAGGCTCCGGAAAGGGTTCATGGAGGTAGCTTTGAACACAACTCCAGTTCGTGGGTCCGATATACGCACACCAAGCCTGGGGCAGGCTCTGCAAACAGTGGTTGGCTATTAGGAGGAGATGTGATTAAAATGAGTGGAAGGCAGCTTAAGCTGGAAGCCTGTTATGGACGTTCTTGAAGGTCAGTCCAAAGAAATTAGAGTTACAAATATTTAACACATTTACCATCATCATAATAAATATAATCTAGATGCCACAGATAGACCCCAAATCATTCTCCCTGCAGCTAGAGGGATCTTTTGGAAACAACGATCTGGTCATGTCACTCTTCTGCTTATTTTCCCCTCTGATCTTTGGCAAAAAGTCCCCAGTTTGAACTGGGGCAGGGGGGTGGGAGGTTGGGGGAACCAGGTTGTGGGTATTAGGGAGGGCACGGATTGCATGGAGCACTGGGTGTGGTGCAAAAACAAGGAATACTGTTATGCTGAAAATTAAAAAAAAAATGCAATGCAGAAGAAAAAGAAAGAAGTCCCCCGTTCTTTTCTTTCTTTCTTTTTTTTTTTTTTTTGAGGAGTTATTTATTCATTCCAGAAACAGAGAGAGACCACAAGCAGGGGGAGGGACAGAAGGAGAGAGAGTAGGAGAGGGAAAAAGAAGGAGATTCCCTACTGAGGGTAGAACCAGACTGGCCAGACTGAATGCAGGGCTCGATCCCACAACCCCTGAGATCACGACCTGAGCCGAAATAGAGAGTTGGACGGTTAATGGACTGAGCCGCCCAGGCTCCTCCAAGAAAGCCTCCAAATCTTAACACGCCTGCAAGGCCCTGCTTGACCTGAGCCTTTCCTCTATTTGCTGCTTCATTCTCTAGAACTTCCTCCACAGAGTGGTTCTCGCTATGACTGGGAATATACTTTGCTACTTCCCACAACCAGATCTTCACATACCCTTTCTTTCTGCTTGGCCAATTCTTGCCACTAAACTTTGACTGGCTCTCTCTTACTCATGCTTCAAAGCTTGGCTAAAATATCACTGTCTTGGTCCTCCTGCCTAGGTCAGAGATAAGCCTTGTCATCTACTCTTTTAGCAAATGTCATTCATAACATTTAACATAGTTCATAATAATAAAATGATCCCACGTATAAGGACTAATATTTACTGAGCAACGATTATGCACTATACTACCTGCTCAGTGAATGTTTGTTGAATGGATACACGAATGAAGAGATAAAATAATCAATGGAGTTGATTAATTAATCAGTCAGATTTCATCAGGTGTTAAGTTCATACTTCCTCTTAATTCCCAGATTAAAATAGTATCTGTCCACGTGACAGCTGGAAGTTCCGGCTGGTCCCTCAAATACACGGGGTCTTCAGAAAATTCTGTGTTTCATAAATTATTCCTGGGTGTTACCCAGAAGAAAGCTCATACCATACACTATTTGGATAATAACAATTACAATTTATGGAGGAATTACTGTGTTCCAGGAACAGCGTACATATATCTTCTATATGTAACTTCATGAAATATCTAGGCATCCCTATAGCCTATCCTGTGTGTGTGTATATGTGTGTGTGCTCATTCCAACTTCACGATGCCCAAGGAGGCTGACTTAGTGGCACAGTATGTTGCAAAGAAGAAACAATGACCTGGTAAGTTAAATAAGATCTCTGAGGTCTCCATATGGGGGAACTTAAAACCAGACGGTAGGGTGGCCTGCACACTCCTTAGTCCTACTGAGCGCCGTTCTTGGAGCTCCTCATCCAGTCTGTGTGCGTATTTTGGAAATTACTCTGCTTCTCCCCAAAGCAGTTGCTCTTAGGTCACATAAGCTCCTGTTAATAAGGTTGCCAGGGGGAAAAAAAATACGAGGTGCCCAGTTAAACTTGAATTTCAGATAAAAAGCAAATAATTGTTGAATAAAAATATGTCCTAAATATCGTAGAGAAGATATGCTAAAAATGTATTTGGCGTCATACGAAACTCCAATTTAACGGAGCATCCTGTAATTTCATTTGCTAAATCTGGCAACTCTACTAAACAAAATCCAATCTCTCAAATACCCAAAGTTCAGAATGTAGAGACAGTTTCCCCTCTCCTCTGTCACAGGCCTGACTCTCGACTCCTGGTTTCCTATCTAGTAAGCTGTGGGGAACTATTTTTGTCCCCTGTTTCTGCTTTGCTAGTCCCTTCTAAGTGGGTCTCCTACCTCCTTTTCCATAGCACAGCACAATTTTTTTCTCTTAATCTCAGCTCATTTCATTACCACACATATGTACGCCTCCTCATCACTCTCGTGCCTGTGCCCTCCTCTCTCTTTCTCAGCCCATTTCACTCCCTCATCCCTCAACAAGTTATAACTTAGGAGGATTAAAAGAAAACTGGCAACTTCCCAGTGTAATTGGGCCCCCATCTAGAGAACAAGCTTCTTAATTTCCATTCCTTTTATCCCTACCTCAATTCGGAGCACATGGCTCTGAAGGTAGTTGATACTCTGAAGATTTGATTGCCAAATGTTACACATTTGCTCGTAATATTCTTGGTGGGGATGTGCTTACACAGCACATTTCTCCCGTGGCAGGAACTTAGCAAACTTGGCAGGTCGCTCAGGGAGGCAATTATTAGGAACTTTCTGGAAGAGAAAGGATGAGCAGGCCACCTTTTATTTTCTAGGGCTGTGTGAACCCTGAGAGGTCAACAGTGAGTCCTCTGCACAGATCTGCAGACCATCACAGCTAGAAGCATCCTCGGAGTTGGTCCTTATTAAAGTCAGACAGAACATGACCACGGCTCACAAAGGAGGTGACTGGTCTGAGGTCAGAGAGATTCTTTAGCTAAGAACACACGGCCTGTCATGTTGGGTTGTCAGAAAAACTGTAGTGGTGGACTTGCTCTTTGAATCTGGGCTCCATACTCGATAGCTACGTGATACTTGAGACATCATTTCTCCTTCTGGCACCTAAACTCACTTGTCTCTGAAATAGGGACAATGCTCCCTCATGGAGCAAATGAAATAAGGTAGGTGACAGCCTTCTGCAAACTGTGAAGTATGTATTTTATATGAATACAAAGAAATAGAATTTGTAGCCCCTCCTACTGAAGCAAGGGTCTGGTGAATTTGAGGTGGCCAGTTTCCTCTGGGTTAATGGAGAGTCGGCGCCCCAGCCCCGTGTTAGAGCCCTCTCTTCCAGATATGGGTTCTCTTAAACAAATATTTAACACAAGCTGCTCTGGTCATCTGCAGTCATTAAAAAGATGAAAGGTTTTTTCCTCTCCTAATAATAATGTATTAGCCTCAGCAGTCTGACCAAATTCCAGTCTCAGTAATTGTCTTCTCCTTACTATTCCTTAATGAGGTTCAGAAGGTTAATTAGTTTGCAAAATACTAAAGTACTTAATGGAGGTAATCTAGCAGGACAAAATCTAAATGCATACCTTCAGTGAATGACTAGTAAGACAGTTGATATAAAGAGATAAACTGACAGCTTTTATTAATAGTCTATTAATTTAATACAAGGTATTTAAAAATAAAAACAAAGACATTATGATAAACAATGATACAGCAAGCTTAAAGACAGAGAAGGGATTTTTGACGTTGGCCTAAGACTAGCAACACAAAAAATAAATATTTCAAAAAAATAATGAAATATTATATCACATTGTCCTTGGGACTGAAAGGAACTGATGGATGGATGGGCAAGGTGGTAATTTGTATTGACTTAAATTACAAATCATGTTAAGACCCTGATCTATCCCCAAAGAGGAGAATGTGTTCTGTTTGCATAGCTAGACACTGTCATAGTCTACTGGAATCGATTCTTACAAATTTTGGCTTGTCTCATTTAGCAAAAGTCAGTTTACTTTTACGTGCACATAATTATATTCTCATATGTATGCCCATTGAGCAGCAGTAAGTGTTTCTTCCTTTTTTTGTTTCTTTGCTTGGTTTTTACTTGGTTATTTTTCAGACACGTTTGTAAAAGGTGCAGAATGCATAAGCAGAAAAGATCTGAGGTCAGGTGATTTGTATGTGAATTTTTCATATTGCAGGTGGTTGGCCCTAAAGACAGTAATGCATGATTGGAAGATAACTTGAACATTTGAACATTTGAAATTGTCTTTGCATCACACACACACACACACACACAAACACTGTACATGAGTCTGTGTGTTTAATTCATTTTTTTTGATTCATGAATGCAATCTGTTATGGTTATCTTATCTATCATTCATTTTTTTGTTGCCATGATGACCTCTAATTTTATTTCAGATGAGGGAGAGAGAGAACTGACTGAATAAGGCAGAAAATGGTGTCCATCCTATGTGTTTCCACAGAGGACTTAAACAAATAACACAAAAATAAAATTGATGATAAAACAGAAATAGAAACACAGAAAATTGGAAACTAAAAATGTGCTGATCACAAGTTCGGTTGTATTTCCTGATAACCATGGAGGAAAGGAGACAGTTGGATCCAAAAGTTTCTGTTAAAGGAAAGAAGAAATGTTAACATTCCTCTAGAGTTACAATTTTTTTTTCAGAACTAAATTAAAAAGAAATGGCTTATGACACTGAGTACTATAAAATAAATATATATAACATAAAAGAAATGATCTTGCACAATGATGATATGGGGGGAAGGAGAGTTAGGATCCACATAGCTGTCACTCCACAGTGCCATTAGTAAGCCCCAAGGGAATGAGAACATCTGGTAGCCCAACAAAGGACTGGCCAAATCATGCAACTTTCTGGTGATTTCACTTGTTTCAAGTACAGGACCCGAGGTACCAAGTGGAATAGACATGAAATGCATGACCCTTAAAATATTTCCCTTAAATACTACTTTTTGACAAGAAGAAGTACTTTATTACATCTTTAAGTTAATATATGAGATTCTTAAGGGACCCATGCAAACTCTAGGCAAAATATGTAATATATATATACACCTCAGAGTCATTTAAAAGCTCATAAATGAGGCATGTCTGCCCTTACCTAGAGAAATCACTTTCAGGAAAAACTATCACAAGCTGACATTTTCCCACGACCCAAAGGAACAATCAAGCCTCTTAGAACAGTTGTCCATTAAGCCAATGGCTGACAGCCAAACCTCTTGAAAGAGTTGTCAATTTTTACTGTCTTTCTTTTCTTGCTTCCCACTCACTTCTCTTCTCAATGCAAGTGGACTCAGCCCCCCACTACTCTATCAAAACTGGTCTTGATAAGGGCTTTGAAGATCTCTGTTTTGCTCCATCCAGTGGACACTTTTTAGTTTCATCATCCTTCATTCATTCAACAAATCCTTATGGAGTGACAACCATCTGATAGGCACTCTAGGTAGAAAGATATCAATTAGGTCATATAATTTCATGGGTGAGTGTAACAAAGAGAAAAGGGCACCACAGAAGCACATGACAAAGGATTTCACTAAATCTTGGGGAATCACTTGACCTGTCTGTGGCATTTGCGTCCATGACATTACACTTCCCCAGCGTTTCCTCCTTCTCTGCTGACTCCTTTGTCTCTGTTTCCTTGCCAACAACACTTTCTCTGACCTTCAAATATTTGCTAAGGACAGTCATAGTTTACCCAGGACAATTCTGGTTTGTGCTTGCCGTCTTGGCGTAATTATTAATAGCATCCCCTTTAACTCTCAAAAGACTCTGGGTTTGGACCATAAATGATATGGTCACCCTTTTTTGAGGTGACCTCATTTAGTGTTGAAGCATTAAACAGCATGGATATATGCTGATGGCTCCCAAATCTTTCTCGAACTTGGCACTTTTTTTTTCCCCCCGAGCTATTGACCTGTATGTTGAACTGTGTTCTCAGTAACTCCAGTTTGATCTCTCCCTGGGAACTCAAGCTCATCATGGTCAAAACGGAATTTAATTTGCTATCCCTACCATCTATCCAGGTGTGGAAGCCATAAACCTGGAACTCAACCTCGAATCCTTCCTCTCTGACCAGTATCCTTGTAGTCAACCAACCCCCAAAAGCTCTGTGCCACCTTCTAAATCTACCGCACAGCTAGTGATGGGGGTCAGGTCCCCAAGTTGTACTCCCAGCTTTCTCCTGCCACCTGCCCCCACCCCCCACCCCATGTCAGTTTTCTCGTCCAAACGGTAGTCAGAATGGTCTTGCCAAATCTCGTTAAATCACCAGCTGTTGAAAACTCTACCCATTTCTCATTGAATTCAGAGTAAGCAACAACATCTTCATCACATTTCTACCTTTAGTTCTAGTCTCATTTTGTAGCTAATCTCACTTTCGCTGGCTATGCTCCAGACACACCCTGCCCCTGCAGTTTCTCTGTCTGTGCCGCTCTACCAGCCATTTCCATGCAAATATCACTTCTCCAAAGAAGGTCGTATGTCCTATTTTACACCTTCACATGCATTTCTTTTTCATATCAATCATCACTGGCAAGCAAATAATTGTGTCTTTAGTAATTTGGAAATTATTACTTTCAATGTCTAGCTTTTCTTTTTCAGACTATAAGCTCCATGAAGACTCAATGAGTGATTTTTGTCTGCTTAAAGCTTTTATCCCCAGTACTTAGCAGGTTGCGAGACCCTCAATAAGGATTTCCTACAAGAAGTAAAGGAAGGAAGGAAGGAAGAGTGATTAGATGGACAACAGTGACTTTAGACTCATGACTCGAGAAGAACTTCAGTTCCTGATGCTTTGCACTATAATCAGAATGTACTCTAGGTTGAAGAATTGAAGATTGAAGAAGTCTGGATCTCTGAACACCTGCTTGGAGGACATCCCCCTGTCCACCAGGAATTCTTATTTTGCAATTTAATGAGCATTTAAGAAATTCCTGTTGTTAAGCCACTGTGAGTTTTTTTCCCTTCTCTCTCTCTCTTTCTCAGCAACTTGTGTTACCTGAAATACCCCTGGCTTAATACCTTTAAACAAATTTGAGTTTCAGTTTGACAAATGGGATTATCAGTGATTATATAACCTTACCAATTAGTTTCAGAGATTTGAATTAATGTTGAATCGATTACGATGATGAAAGTAGTTAGAACAACCACCATCACTACCAAAAATACACCTTCATAGCCATGAAGGATATGTCATGACACTTTGGTAAATATGATTATACCTTGTGATCTTTTAGGCAAAAGATATTATTTTTTTTCCTCACTGACCTGGGGCCCTATTGATAAGAGAGCAAGCTTTTATACTAAATAGTATAAATTTTTATACTAAAGCTTTTATACTAAATCTCAACAAACTGAGACCACTGGTTTGTAATTGGTGGGTGAGGAAAGGGTTGGCTTGGGAAGGAAAAATGGGGAGGAGGTGTAAAGCATTCACTCATTGTTCAGTCCCATGGACTGCTTTAGGCTCCTAGTGTGAGGAGGACAGATTATTTATGTCATATATTTTCATGACAAACTGCTGATGATTTGGGCAAGGGCTAGGCAAAGAGTGGGTACAAGTCTGAAAGGAAACTGAGAAGCTAGGCATGAGAAAAGCCACTTCGGATCCCAGGTAACAAACTGTGACAGTTTTTCCCCACCTCTGCATGGAATTTAGGCATGCTTTGGTACCCTGAGGACTGGAAAAATCTATATTCAGCATGCTTAGTATAATCATTGATTTTTCTCACAATTGGCTATGGCCTGTGTAAGATTTCTCCAAGTGGACCCATATGCAGCAAATGTGGAAAGAGCAAGAGAGACATAGCAGGGATATTTCACAGCCACATGGCAATTACAGCTAACAGACTGGTTCATGCGTATGTGGGAGGCATTCATTCTGAGTTTCCAAGAGAAGGGCCAAAACATCACTGTTTAACCAATGGGGCCCATTTTTTAGTTTGTGAAAAAGAAGTGTGTGCTTTACTTAATAGTCCTTAGTAGTAAAATTGAAGATAATTGAATTATACCACCACCACCACCACTGTGATGTCAAATAAAGTATAATTGCAAAAATGAAGTGGCTCATGTCATTCCTTATTTAGAACTACCACATCTGTAAAAGTGAATGAAGAAAGAACAGCACACTACATTGAAAGAAATATGTTGGGGGAATTGGATACTTGAGTATTTCTGGGGCAGTCTGATAAAGGAGTTAAGTCATATACCAAACCTCAGTGGCTTTCATGAGGCCACTGAGCTAGGATCCAACATGAGTTTGTGTCTTTTACACCACATTCCACCCTGGAGTTTCCTGACCACATAGTTGGAAGTGATTTCATTTTCCTCTCAACTCTCATGACAGCTCACATTTTTAATTGTGCATTTTCACACCTCTGACTTGGCACTTATTATTTTATTAAGATTATTTGTATAAAGGGTTTATCCTTCCTGCTAGAATGTCAATTCCTTGAGGACAGAGATAGCATCAGATTAATTTCTGTGTCTTTAGTGCTAAAATACCATCTGGCCCAAGGGTAAGTTCATTAGTTGTTGACTGAGTGGGTATTCGACTCTTTATCAAAGAAATTACACAAGTTGGAAATAGTAGCCTCCTTTCAAACTCTTTCTCATCATGATACAACTTGAATGAGTTTAGTGTCAAAGCATCTGGAGACATTGGCAGCATGGACTGGTAGATGAATACAAGAAGCCAGGTGTGAGTGGGTGTAAATGAAGGAAGCTAACTAGTGTCTAGTGTCGGATGGCTGGAGTAAGGCAGACAGTCAGCCATCCAACAGTCAGCGCCCAAGATAATAGCACTGTGAACTGGATTTTAACCCAAGCAAATGTTGCTATTTGAGCAGATGTTAGCCGGTATATGTGTCAAACAACAAGAGTGGAATTCCTTTCTGCTGTGTGCTGTTGGTCTTAGTGGTCCATCTGGTGTGGAATGGGACAGGCCTCTGATGACAGTCACAAAGAGGAGGGGCTTGCCCCAGAGTTGCAAATAGACTTCATCTTACCTGCTAACTGAAACTGATCCCTAGGCGATGCCCCCAGCACTGATTTGAAAACGACTATAAAACCACATTGGGGCTCAAAGAAGGGGAAAGGCCAGAACTGGTTATTAAAGACCACCACAGGGACACAGGAGGAGAAACAGACACAGGCCATATTTGCGCCATATTGGCAAGCACAGAGTTGAAAGAGACAAAGCTGGAGCTTGATTGACATGTAAGATTCAAAACTTGGGATAAAATTAATTTTAAAGCAGATGCTGATTTTGAAGGTTGTATTCCAGTTACCCTGACTGCCCTGGCCAGCATTTGTCTTTGAACTGGATGGGATTTGGCCAATCCATTAAAATAATTGTTGTCAAAGGGGCGCCTGGGTGGCTCAGTCAGTGAAGTAACCAACTCTTGATGTCAGTTCAGGTCAGAATCTCAGGGTCCTGAGATCAAGCCTTGTGTCAGGCTCCACACCCGCTGGGAAGTCTGCTTGAGATTACCTCTCTTTCCCTCTTCCCCTCCCTCTGTTTGTGGGCACACACACACTCTCTCTAGAATAAATAAATAAATCTTTAAAAAAGCAATCATTGCCAGAAGCTCAGTAGAACTGGGGAAGGTAAAGGCTGGCAAATAAATTCTCTAAAGCTTGCTAATTTCTTTCTCACACTTAATGACAGATCTGAATTGTTTAATGGTTAAAAGCTCTCCTTGCCTTTTCCTGGAGGGCACCAAGAATGGGTTCTTGGCACAGCTTGGTATCTCATGAGTAATTTGTGATGGTCCAGAGGATACCGTTTTTTTAGTACCTCACCAACATCCCTTAGGCAGTGTCCCAGATGATGGAAGTCCAGTGTTGTATGTGTCTTAAACTAACTACAAGCCGCTGGCATAGGCTGCATTGTAGGGAGAGAGTTACCATGGGTGGATTTCCGTGCATCACCCCTGAATCAGTCTGAACAGGTTTAAAACACCTAAGGCAAAATAAAGACATTATTCAAAAACAGAACGGTCAAAGCCACCCTGTGCTGTCTGCTTCCAAAATACATTGGCAACAACAGCACTCCCGGTCTTCATTGGCCACATTTAGAGTAGAGGCATCTTTTTTTTTTTTTTTAATTTGCTACACTGCATTTAAATGTACTACAGGTAAATCAGAAAATTCTGGCATAGTCCTAGTCAGTAATATAAAATGTAGCTAGAGCAATAGAGATCCTGGCACACCAACTGCTCTAAGCTAAGCTTCCAAGAGCAAGAACCAAGAATATATAAAACATTAAATGTTCAATGTGCTCTTCTGGACCTAAAAGAGAAATGAAACACTGAGACTGTGTTGGCTATTGTTGTTAGTTCCAATTTTATTTAACTGTCTCCAGGCAGAAGAGTGTCTGTATTCTTTTTCTCATTTTATAAATGAAGAATCTGAGGCTTAAGTAGTTAAATAATGTGTATGAAATCAAACAATCTGGGGACAAGGATTTGAATGAAGTCATCTGTCTCCGATGACCATGATCTTTCTACTCTTCCTTGCTCTTTCAGACTTGTCCCTGCCATCCAGCCAAATGCTGGCAGCATAGACCCTAGAATTTAGAGAAGGTTGGGATTGGTCTAATGGGAATTAATGCTGGAAAGTATCATCAATTGCATTGTGTAATTGAACAATTTTCTCCTGTGTTCAGAGGTGATGAAGTGAGAAAGGTGGGAAGAGGGGGGGTAATTTAACCCCTCATGCTAAAAATTGTGGAGGAGAGACCCCCAAATGGCGATAGGAAAGACAAGATGCTATCATTGAATGTTTGTACTGAAGTAGCAGTCATGGGATACAAGATTTTTGGTAGTAGAAATAGACAAGAACAGACATGTGGGAAATAGAATACAAAGGAACGGCTGAGTAAATGTGGTAAGAACCATATAAAGCAAGAGTGAAGAAAAGCAAAATAACTGAGAGTCTTCATTCCAGGTGCCTAAGAAAGGGATGGAGTTTTTAAATTAATTAAGGAAGCCAGAAAGATCCAGTTAGAAGTACTGTAAAGACATCCAAATAATAATACAAAATAGGGAACTTCCAAGCATGAGAGCATTGGGATCACTGCTGTCTTCACTCCTCTGCCCTTCCCTAATTTGTTATCACAGTAAACAATGGAATATAAGAAACTGGACAACTTTCATTAGCACTGAGAAAAAAAGAAGGCATAGATGCTATTTACGTGTCAAAACTTTAAGAAATCCCCACTAGATATTATGATTAGATGAAATTGATGGATGATATGGAGGGCTACTCAGCGTTATTCTTTCTGAGAAAGACTAAGAGAGCTTTGGTGCAAGTGGGAGAGAAACAAAATCTACCTTAATATGTCTTGATTCAGAAGACAAAAGATCAATGGGAAGAATCTGCAGAGCTCTGAGAGTACGTCATACTTGGATAGTCCCTAATTTGTATAGATCAGAAGTATCTGGACCATATTAGTATCAATGAATGCCCTAGGATTTGACCAAACCAAGCAATTCCAAGCACTGTCAAAGTGACTGGGTCAGGCACAGTTGGAACAGTGCCAAGGATCAATCAAGAGTTTGCCCCTGAATTCTATATTTAAGCCAAGTTGCCTGTCCTGTATGGAGGCCATGGAAAGCAGTTCATTTACTATTTTCATTCCACAAATATTTATTGAGAGCCTACCATATGGTATAGAGCATTAGCAATAGGTCAACAAAACTCACGGGCAACACTCTTGCCTGCATGGGCTCTACTTCCAGGGGAGGGAGATAGACAATAAATGAACAGGTGATATCAGGTATTATGTATAAGCGCTGAAAAGGAAACTAAAGCAGTGTAAGAATATTAGAGTACACCAGGGTAAAAAATGGGGGCTAGAGAATGAAAAGGAGGATTTCTCTGATATGCTTTCATGTGAGTAGAGATTAGAAATAAGTGAGAGAGGAAGCTCTGAAGATCTTTGGGGGAAGATCATTCTAATCATAGGGAATTGTGAGAGAAAACAATGAGGCAGGAGCAGGCCTAGTGTGTTGAAGTAATAGCAAGGGAGACAGCATGACTGAAAGAGCATGGGAAAGGGAGAAACTGGAAGGTGGTTGGGTGAGAGGGAGAGGGGTCAGATCATACAGGGCCTTGAAGGTCATCATAAGAACTGGCTTTTACTCTGAGATGAGAAATGACTGGAGAGATACAGGGACAATCAGATATTCAAACTTCCTGAAGAAATGACTTGAATACCTTGACAAAAGAATGAGAAAAGAATCCTTCAAGGACTAACAGATGAGAAAACTGTCTCCAGGAGAATGGAATTGAATTAACTATGTGGGACTGGGTATAAATATTTTTTTCTTAAATATGGTTATAAATCTGATGATATTTTTTCTTTGAAAAAGATGCTCTCTAGAGAAAAAAAAAACCCTCATAATCACAGAATAAATAAAAGACTGGGAAAATGGAAAAAGGGGGTAAGTAAAAGGGATTAACTGCTTTTGTACACGAGACAGTAAAAACATTGTTGTTTGCTTTTGCTTTGTGGCAAGTTCAATACAAATTTAAGAATGCTTTGAAAAGCTTTGCGATAACCACTTCTAGAATTAAAAGCAGAATGTCTCTTTTAAATCATTGCAGAAAATAATAATAAACAAAAATTGTCTATAAAAACCTAAGTGGTAATAAAAAAATAGGAGACAATTGTTAAAAACCAGAGAGCTTTATAAGATGGGTGAGAGAAGTAAAATCAAACGTATTAGTGATGATAAATGAAAATTAATTAAATTTCTTATAAAAAAAATGCTGTCAGGCTCTGGTGTTTTTTCCTGTGATGAGCTACTTGCAAGAGGCATATGACAGAAAGATACAGTAAGGTGCCACACACACACATGTGTGCGCGCACACACACACGCACACTCTCACACACACACACACACACACACACACACACACAGCGATAGGCAGCAATATATCAGGCAATCAAAACAAGCTGGGTTAAAGCCTCTGCCTTCGGCTCAGGTCATGATTCCAGGGTCCTGGGATCGAGCCCGCATGGGGCTCTCTGCTCAGCAGGGAGCCTGCTTACCCCTCTCTCTCTGCCTGCTTCTCTGCCTACTTGTGATCTCTGTCTGTCAAATAAAGAAATAAAATCTTAAAAAAAAAACAAAAAACAAGCACTATTAAAAAAATCCCATGAAAATTGGGTAGAGAACTAATTGGAAGAAAAAGGATAATTTATATCAATAAAATATGTTATCTATAATAAAAACCGAGCCATCGGGAGCTCTATGTGCTATCACAACATGAAAATATACAAAAACTAGAAGTTCTGTAATTGAATTAAAAAAAAAAAAGAAACATGGAAGGAAGAAAGGAAGAAAGGAAGGAAGGAAGGGAACAAAACGGCCAAATGTGTGAAGTGCAGTGGAGATTGTACCCTCCACTATCAGAATATGACAGACAGAATGTAGGAAAATTATAAACAAATAAGTATAGGTCATCAAAACGGCCACCTAGATTGCTCCCAGCTTGAGTCTCCCTCACAGGATCAGCTAGCACCTATCCACAGATAAGACACATTCTTGGAAATCCCAGAACCCAGAGGGGAGGCTGCAGTACCCTTGACCACAGGGACCGGGCAACATGAGGAACAGCTACCCACTGACCACAACGTCCCAACCCCAGGCCCGCGCAGTGCAACACCCGAAGGGCACCTCAGGGTCTCCAGTTACTCCAAAGGGAGAAAGCAGCCCACGGTGGACTTCCAGCGACCCTGGCATTGGGGGACAATTTCTGGGAGGCCCAGTTGGGTCTCACCTGAGGAAGATCACTGGGGAAATCTGTGGGGGTCAAACGCTGGAAATCAGATTGGTGAAGAAGGGAGGCAGAACTCCCAGCAGGCAGCCTTGGATCTTTGCAGACCATGTTCCTATTTGCAATGGCGCCCAAGCGGAAATCCCAGACAGTGGCTCTACCCATCCGCAAAGTCCATCCGGTGGCTCCATCTGGCCAGTGGCTCCGTTGGCTGTTCTGCCTGACTTGGTTCAACAACTATACTACCCATTGAGGCCATTCAGAGTAGATGGGCTATTGCTGGGTGGGGGGATGGGGGAGAAGGGGCTAAGGTGGTCAAAGGATATAAACTTCCAGTCATAAGATGAAGAAGATTTGGGGATGTAATTTATGGCATGGTGACTAAAATGAACAAAGCTGTATTGTATACCTGGAAGTTGCTAGGAAGGTAGCTCTTCAAAGTTGTCACCATAAGAAACAAAACTTGTGACTATGTGAGGCAATGGATGTGTTAACTAACCTTTTTGTAGTCATTATTTCGTGATGTATGCATACATTAAATATCATGGTGTGCACCTTAGAATTACACGATTTCATATGTCAATTATATGTTACAAAAGCTGGAAAATAAATAAGTATATATACAAGATGTCCTAATTTGAGTAATAATTTTTTTAAATAAATTATACTATATGTATGTATACAATCCGTCAGGAAGTTCTTTGACTACACTTACAAATATGCCCAGAATCCCACTATGTATAATCACCTGCACTGCTATCATGCTCATCAAAGCCAGACACAACATCCCATTAGAGGCAGAATAGAAGATCTGGCTTACAAGGGTTCACTTCCACTAACTCTTTCTTCCCAACTCCTGGTACTGCACAGTGCCCACGATACATCTCATGTAATTGTGTTGGCATTCTTACCTGTTCGTCAATAGTGCATTAGTACTGGCTCCTCCTGCCACTTAGAGGCAAGGGTTACTTCCTCACCTCTTTCAAGTATTTAATCAAGCATGGCCTCCTCCTATCCCCACAGCCACTTTACTTCCTTTACTCTATTTACTCTAACGTATTACATAATGTACTCATTTGTTAGGTGAATAGTCTATATTCATACAACACACACAGACAAAGACACCCCCCACACATGTACTCATTAGAATGTATGTTTCATGAGGACAGGGCCTTTTGCCTGTTCTATTTACCCATATATTCCAAAGTGTAAGACACTCTCTGACACATAGTAGATGTTCAATATATATTTGTTGTACAAATGAAAAATCTACAGTATATACATGCACACATATATCCTTATATTTTATAGTGAATAATAAGCATACATTACACATGATGTAGAAATATATTAACATGAAGGGTATTTCTAACATAATGTTAAGAGGTAAAAGGGCAATTGGCATAAAAATACACAAAACATGTTACCTTTGGTGTAAGGAAAAAACATCTGTATGTCTGTATATGTGTGAGCAATAAAACATGTCTGAAAGAGGGGCGCCTGGGTGGCTCAGTGGATTAAAGCCTCTGCCTTCAGCTCAGGTCGTGATCTCAGGGTCCTGAGCCCCATATCAGGTTCTCTGCTCAGCAGGGAGCCTGCTTCCTCCTCTCTCTGCCTGCCTCTCTGCCTACTTGTGATCTCTCTCTTCCAAATAAATAAATAAATTCTTTAAAAAAAAACATGTCTGAAAGATATATATCCAGTTCCTTCTGGTTCTTATCTATAGGTGGTGATTATGGGTAATTTTTATTCTATTCCTTGTTCATTATCTCCCGTCTTTTCTAAAAGGCACACACATTAATTTTTAATCAGAGAGAAGGATAAATGTTATTTTTAAAAAGCAGTACGACTGCCTGACACTAAAATATTCTAAAATGTATTATAAAACTACCATAGCTGACTTGCAAAATTGAAGTATGAACCAGGAGACAGATCGATGGACAAAAATACTCCTGAAAGAGACCACTAAAATGTATCTGATCTTAATCAAGTTTCTGCAAATGGATTTTATCTTATATATCCATTTTACCATATGGTAGTAGCCTTCTGGAATTGGGGTGGGGGAGGATTCTGAGACCATATAGAGAGGTTCAATGGGCAGAGGGCTTGAAGGTTTAGGCATGTCCCCCATGACTATAAGAAGGAGGGGCAGCATACCCAACCTCCTGAATTTAGTGTTTGCACAATGGTCTTAAGTCGGTAAAGCAGCGTTAAATTATGCAATTCATTTTATTTGGAAATTGCTAGTTTGAACAAAGTCAATTTCAAGTTTCATCTCCCACCTGGTACACCAAAAGCGGGAGCAGGGGAGCTGGCTGTACAACTTTAAAAAGCCTAGGGAAAAAACCCAGTGAATTAATTATGATCTTTGGATTGGAAAACAATGTTTTAATCATTAAGTTAAATAAAAGAAAAAACAGAGAAAGAATTCAAAGTTTGACAATGTTATCAGTAAAAGTTGCATATCTAGATATGCATAATAAGAATGAAAGAAAATGTCCTAAAATTAACAATAGCAAAAAAAAAAAAATGATAGCTACTCTTGGGTAAATGGACACATTTAATTTCTTCTTTATACTTTTTGTTTCCTCCCCGCCCCCCCGATCTCCTACCATGAATGTGCACTATCATTTAAAGGGGAAGAACACAATGCATTATAAAATGAAATATTTGCCCTCTAGATGGGCAGAAATAGAGGACTGGAGCTAAGAAGAGGTGAGGGCTGTTGAAGATGAGTAAAGACAAAGTGCTGAGGAGATACCAAGTCAGAGTAGAGGCAGGAAGGAAAGAAGAAACATCCAATTTTCTTACATCCCCAGCTGGAGAGGGCCAAGGAATGCTGTGTCAATGTGAAGATCTTCTACAGCATTCCACAAACATGGAACAATTGAAAACAGCTCCTACTTTTCTATTTCATGCATTTTTGAAACTGATGAGCCCCTGTTACCTCACTTATTGACACCTGCCTTCCCCCACAACCTCTGTCACAGTGGTCACCACATGGTACTGGGATTACCCATCAGCATTTCTGTGCCCCAACCAGAATCTCAGTGCCTGGAGCCCTCATGCTTTCTCTCTCTCTCTGTCTCTCTGTCTCTCTATATTTATTATTTTTGTCATCTTTAGTGAGGTATAATTGACATATAAAAATGCTACATATTAAGGTGTACAACTTGATATTTAGCTATATGTACACATTGGAAATCACTGCCACAGTCAAGCTAATTAAAGTATCCATGACCTCAGTTACCATTTTCCTTTCCTATTTCTTTTTAAAGAATTTATTTATTTATTTGACAGAGAGAGATCACAAGTAGGCAGAGAGGCAGGCAGAGAGAGAGAGAGAGAGAGAGGAGGAAGCAGGCTCCCAGCCAAGCAGAGAGCTCGATGCAGAACTTGATCCCAGGACCCTGAGATCATGACGTGAGCCGAAGGCAGAGGCTTAACCCACTGAGCCACCGAGGTGCCTCTTCTTTCCTATCTTTAATTTTTTTGTGGTGAGAACACTTAGAAAATTTCAAGTATTCAATACAGTGTTGTTTACTGTATTTATATTGCGGTATATTTGGTGTCCAAAACGTATTCTTCTTGCATCTTGAGACTTTGTACGTTTTGGCCAACATCTTCCCATTGCCCCTCCCCTTGTTCTAGGCAACCACCATTCTATTCTGTGCTTCTATCAGTTTGGCTATTTTACACTCTACATGTAAGTGAGATTTGCAGTATTTGTCTTTCAGTGTCTACTTCATTGCATTTAGCATAATGTCCTCTAGGTCTATCCATGTTGGCACAAATGGCAGGATTTCCTTCTTTCATAAATTTTTATTTTTATTCTATTTTAATTCTAGTATAGTTAATACAGTGTTAAATTAGTTTCAGATGTACAATATAGTAATTCAACAATTCTACATATTACTTAGTGCTCATCAAGATAAGTGTAGTCTTAACTCCGTTCACCTATTTCCCCCATCTCCCCACCCACCTCCCCTCTAGTAACCATCAGTTTGTTCTCTGTTGTTGTCTGTTTTTGGGTTTCTTTTTTTTCCCCTTTGTTTCATTTCTTAGAGTCCACATATGAGTGAAATCATATGGTATTTGTCTTTCTCTGACTTATTTTGCCTAGCATTACGCTTTCTAGATCATCCATATTGCTGTAAATGACAAGATTTCATTCCTTTTTTATGGCCGAGTGATATTTCATTGTACATATATATACCACATCTTTTTTATCTACATATCAATGGACACTAATTATAATTTATGCTATTATAATTAATGCTGCAATAAACAAAGGGGTGCATATATCCTTTCAAATTAATGTTTTTGTATCCTTTGGGTAAATATCCAGTAGTGTGATTGCTGGATCATATGGTAGTTCTTTTTATTTTTTTAAGAGAGCAAGTGCATGTTTGTACATGTGTGAGGTGGGGGTTGGTGAGAGGCAGAGGGAGAGGGAAAGAATCTTAAGTAGGCTCCATGCTGAGCATAGAGGACTTGATCTCACGACCCTGAGATCTTGAACTGAGCCAAAATCACGAGTTGGATGCTTAACTGACCAAGCCACCCAGGCATCCCATAAGGTAGTTTTATTTTTAATTTTTTGAGTAAACTCCAGGCTGTTTTCCACAGTGTCTTCACCAGTTACATTTCCACCAACAGTGCACAAGGGTTACTTTTTCTCCACATCCTTGCTAATACTTGTTGTTTCTTGTGGTTTCTTTTTTAGCCGTTCTGACAAGTGTCAGAACCCTCCCCTTTCATCCTTCTGTTCTCAGCACCTGGCCCACTACTGAACCATTAGTAATCCCTTAAAATTTTTGATTAGCAAATGGTCAATGACACTGTGACAGAGGTAAAACAAAATCTTAGTGGTGTTTTGGCCCCATCAAATCCTTCTCACAAATGAAAGGAGATCAAATTCAACATGTAAGCAAAGTAATAGGGTAAAAAGAGAATAGCTGCATTAAAAGAGAGCTCAGACTTTGGAGTCAAAGAAACCTGAGTTCAAACTCCCCAATTTACTATTCCATAGTTGTGCAGACTTGAAAATCAAACACCTGTCCAATGAGATAATACTGACCTCCCAAGACCATCATTGGTACAAATGGAATAAAAAATGTGAAATGCTTTGTAAATCATTGGGTGCTACATAAAAGAAAGGGCTATTGTTAAATTGTTAAAGCAAGGTCTAGATTTTGCAGCTGTATGTATGAACAGGAAAATTTTTCTTGGAGTTTGGAAGGATGCCACAGAGAATGAAGCTCTACCCAAAGGCCACAATGGATTTCTCTGGGGATAAGGCAATATCAATCGTGAGCAACTGTGTTGAACCACCCTGGTCACTATAGCTACAACTGTTAAAATTTTATCATCTCTTTTCTGTGCCTGGCACACAGTTAGGGATTTAGTAGTTATCTATTTCATTGAATCTTACCTTGAACAGAGATACACACAGAAATGCACAAAGGCCTAAGGATTCATCAGGTCATCTCACAATCTACCTCTCTTGTTACTTTCTCTTAAGCATAAATGGCCTTGTGAGGTAGGTGGGAGGGATATTTTGAAATGAGTGTCTGAAAGGTTTACCTCATGTTATCTTTGAATTAGATCTACATGACCAACCATTGAAATCTATCATTTTATTTTCCTCCTGAAAACTCCTTCCCAATTCCAAAGATGAAACCAGCATCTAGCTATTATCAAAGTAATAAAATAATACTGTGTCATGTGGGTAATTACTATGGATGTCATTGAACGAGGGTGACACACCACACATGATGCCTCTAATCCTTACAGGAAACTCATAATGTGGGCATGAATATCATCATTTGATGACAGATGAGGAAACTGATGCTCAGAGAAGTTAAGTCACTTTTCTAAGATCAACAACTTGTGAGAGAAAGAATCAGGCTGTTGGTTTAGTTTAAGAATATCCAAAGCTCAAGACTAACTGAAACCAAAGGACAATGCAAACATAGCAAACTAAAAACGAGAAGAAAGAAAAAAGAAAAAAAGAAAAAGATGGAAAATTGCAAAGAACGTAGAGTGAAAAGTATGATAGTAGTTGATAAATTTGGAGATGAGGAGGTAAAAAGGGAAGTTGATGAACACTGACTGACTGGGTGGGAAGTGAAGGTCAATGAACCAGGAGTTGGGCTGACCGGCAATCTGACAGGAAGCAAAGAGAAAGTGAGAGTGGTTGGCTAGATTGGGTTATCTGGAAGAATTCACTGACGAGTGCAAAGCAGAAGGGAAGCTAAAGGCTCCTTAGCTCATTGGGAGAGAAAGGAAATGTTTAAGAAAATAAGAAATGAAGTGTCCTAGGTTTTATTTTTTTTAAGGATTTTATTTATTCATTTGAGAGAGAGAAAGAGAGAGAAAGAAAGAGTAGTAGGGGGTGGGGGAGGCAGAAGGAGAGGCAGACTCCCTGCTCAGCACAGAACCCGACACAGGGGTTCGATCCCAGGCCCCCAGGATCATGATCTGAACCAAAGGCAGACACTTAACGAACTGAGCTACCCAGGTGCCCCAGTGTCCTAGATTTTAAAAATGGGGATATGTATAGCTTCACGACAATAAACTGGGATAATGGTAAAATAAAGGACTGGTATGGGGCGCCTGGGTGGCTCAGTGGGTTAAAGCCTCTGCCTTCAGCTCAGGTCATGATCCCAGGGTCCTGGGATCGAGCCCTGCATTGGGCTCTCTGCTCAGCGGGGAGCCTGCTTCCTCCTCTCTCTCTGCCTGCCTCTCTGACTACTTGTAATCTCTATCAAATAAATAAATAAAATCTTAAAAAAAAAAAAAGGACTGGGATGTGGTAACCTCTCTCTTCATGCACCTCACTGCCAGAGTCATTTAGCAAATTTGACCAGTTATAAACACCTGGAGACATTCTTTATGTCCACCTTTTATGGCTGACTAGCATTGAAAAATGGAACTCTTACCAGTAGCCCAATCACTGAGAAGGTGCCAGTGTTATTTTATAGCGAGAGTAGATTAGGAAGGGCTGGCCGTATTATGTGGCTCTGGGCAAGTTAAACTCGGTGCCTCAGTTTTCTCATTGGAAAAATGGGAAGAATAATAGTAACTACCTCTTAAGATTCTTGAAAAATTAAATGAACTGATTTATGTAAACCTCTTAGAATGATACCTGGTATATGTTTGATAAATAAAATCCAATGTGAAGGGGAAAAATGAAGCTCCCAGTGACTTTCAATATGTGATTAGCCCTGAAAGTGAAGTCCTTATTGCTGAACCTCCAATCAATGTTGAATTTGTTCCCTTAAATCATAATCCTAGCTAGGACCGTAGGATGAGTCCGTATCTTCACCAGGGATCCCTTTTTTCATGATGAATACTTTTTTCATGAATGAACTGCCAGTGGATTTATTGCCTAGGATACTTATTAGAAGACATTAAGGACATAGTTACCTAGATAATTTTATTTGAAATATAATCTCATTTCCTACCAAATGCTTATTTTTTTAGTTGAAAGCTTACCCACTAAGCTTCATTTTTTTAATCAGTGAATTATTTTTTACTGTACTTGAAATGAGGAAATATTATCCTTAGGTTGGCATTTTTTCTTGTAAACAGTCTTATTTTGGAAATTTAACACACTCCAATACTTAGAAGTATAGTAAATAGTGCATGCATGTTTTAATTCAATTTGAAAATTGCTAGATCATTCAGAAAATATGCCAAGTGTAAATGCTGGTTACATCTTTTAATTTCTTTTAGAAGTGCATCAGTGTTATTAATCCTAAGGGGAACACTGGTAAAATCTTCATCACAGATACCAACACAAGTTTTTCAGAGAGAAAAAAACCCAAACAAACCCAAAACACTTAACTTTTGATGAGATACAACCAGAACTGTCTTTTTACATGTGTATTTCTGCTGATAAATTTCATCATCACTGGATCATTCAGAAAAGAAATAGTAATACCTGAATACTTATTTTCTAGAACACTTGCAAATATTTATGGACTAGGAGAAATAAATTTGATTCTAGAAATTATTGATTAGTACTTAGAATGAGACGGCCAAATCTGAAAAAGAAGTCTCAAAGTTACTATATTTAGCAGAAATTTCTCAAAATCTATAGCAAGTAAAAAACCCTGCTCTTCTTTGCTATAACATATACCTTTGACTACTTGCTTAGGTTATAGGAGAGAATGGAAGATTTCTGATAGTACTTTCTATGTATTTTTTATTATTATGTATCCTATTTATCAATAAAGTCCAAAAAAGAATTTGTGTAAGTCATATCATGTGACTATAATGAAATAAAAGTAAAAATAACTAACTAAGGTTTAAGGGAAAAAAAACCCAACATGGAAAATAGTCCATTAAAAATATTATATAATATAGGAAATCAAAATTTAAATAATAGACTATTTAAAAAATAACAATAAAATCATAATTATAAAGCTAAATTATAAATAGCATTAATTTTGTAGGTTTAAATGCTTTTATTATTGAAAAAACTCTAAGCATTAATTGCAACACATTAGAAAAGAATAATTTCACAGAAAAATATGGAGAATAGAACCATAAAATCATAATTTATCAGGTAGAAAAGAGGAAACTAATGAAATTAATAAATAAACCAAATAAATTATTTATTTAGAAAAGAGAAAGATTGTTTAAAACCCAACTAGTATAATCAAGACAAAAGGGAAAAAATAAGAATAGACAACAATAGAAATATCAATGGTTATGAACCAGACACAGATATATTTCTAAACTAATAAATTTAAATTTAAAATTTTGACAAATCAAAGAGAAACTGGGAAATTATAAATCAAACAATAGAAATGTCAATAAATTTCAGTAATGTAGTTAGAAAAAATTGCAGTTTTACTGTTGTTTTCTTTCAAAAAGTGAAAGAATATGTTTTGTAAACAAATCCAAAATACAGCCAAAAAGGGAAAGTTTTATAACTATGCTGTCTAACCCTGGCACCAAAATTAGACAAATATGGGGGGTGGAGTGGTGACCAATCTCACTTAGAATAAAGAGGCTGGGGGCCCCTGGGTGGCTCAGTTGGTTAAGTGACTGCCTTCAGCTTAGGTCATGATCCTGGAGTCCTGGGATTGAGTCCCACATCAGGCTCCCTGCTCAGGAAGGAGTCCGCTTCTCCTTCTTGACCCTCTACTTCTCGTGCTTTTTCTCTCTCAAATAAATAAATAAAATCTTAAAAAAAAAAGAATAAAGAGGCCAAAATCCTAAATTAAATTTAGGTATCTAATGAAATACATGGTTACATTTTCTCTGGGAATGAGAAGGCAGTTCACAATTATGAAAACTTCTAATTTAAGTCACCTCATAAAAAGGACATAAGAACAAAATTATGTGAATATTTAAGTAGATGTCCAAATCATGGCAAGTTTCTCATGGCAAATTTGTCCAAACTCTTTTTTAAATATAATACTATACAATCAATATCTCATTTAGGCCTGTGGACAGTGGATTTAATTTAATTTAATCTAAGTTTCATATGATTTACATGGAGTAATTAAAAAATAACAAGGGAGACATATAATATCCATTATTAGAATAGCCAATGCAATCTTGAGAAAGAACAAGGCTAAAGGCATCACACTTCCTGATTTCAACCTGTATATGTTACCAAGCTAACTAATCAAAACAGTATAGTATTGGCATAAAAACAGACACATAGATCATGGAGCAGAATACAGAGCCCAGAAATAAACCCATGGATGTATGGTCAATTAATTTTCAGCAAAGGAGCCAAGAACATACAAGGGAAAAGGTTAGTCTTTTCAATAAAGAATGCTGGAAAACGAGACAATCACATGCAAAAGAACGAACTGGATCCCATACACAAAAATCAACTCAAAATGGATTAAAGACCTGAATTATCAGCGACCTCTTGCATTTAGAGACCAGAAACCAGAAACCTTATAGAGGAAAACATAAAGGGTACAATTCCTAGATGTCAATTAATCTTGACAATTTTTTTTTTGTATTTGACACCAAGTACAAAGATAATGAAAGCAAAAATAAACAAGTGGGATCATTTCAAACTAAAAAGCTTCTGCACAACAAAGGAAATCAACAACAAAATGAAAAGGCAATCTATGTTATGGGAGAAGATATTTGCAAACCATATCCAACTGGGAGTTAATATTCAAAATACACAAGAAGTCGTACAACTCAGTAGCAAGTACCCCCCACTCCCGCCCCGCCACCAAATAACCCAATTTAAATATGGGCAAAGGATCTGAATAGGCATTTTTCCAGAGAAGACATGCAAATGGCCAACAGGTACATGAAAAGATGCTCAACATCACTTGTCATCAGGCAAATGGAAGTCAAAACCACAGAGATAGCACTCCTTACCTGTCAGGATACCTTTTATTAAAAAGATGAGATAACAAATGCTGGTGAGGATGTAGAGAAAAAGAAAGCCTTGCTTTTTTCTGCAGTACTGGGGGCGGGGAGTGCTGTAAACTGGTGCAGACACTGTGGAAAAAAGCATGGAAGTTCCTTAAGAAATTAAAAATAGAAGTACCATATGGTCAAGTTCTATAAGAACTTCAAAACAACAGAATACTTGGGGCACCTAGGTGGTTCAGTTGGTTGAGCATCTGAATCTTGATTTCGGCTCAGATCATGATCTTGGTGTTCTGGGATGGAGCTCCACATCGGGCTCTCTGCTCAGCCGCAAGTCTGCTTCTCTCCCTTTTCTTCCCCCTTTCCCTCTGCCCACCCTCCCACCCCCTGCTTGTGTGGTCTTTCTCTCAAATAAATAAATAAATAAATCTTTATAAAAAAACCAACAGAATACTCTACAAAAAAAATAGACAAATGAAAGAAGACAATAAAGAGTCCCCAGATCTTAGTTTCTGTGAAAATTAAATGTATAATAAAATATATTAAGTATGTAATAAAAATGATTTAAAATCACAAGAAAAGGATGGGGTTTTTAACATGTTATGGAGCCAATTGGTTAACTATTTTTAGGAGTTATTATCATACATAAATAGATGTTTATAAATCATCATAAAAATCTGATAAATATATCATAAACTGAAATAAATTCTAAATTTATTAAAAATACATGAAAAAAACAAATCATAAATAAAAAGACTTAAATAAAAAAATAGATTAATAGTTACATGACCTCAAGTTGGAAAAGACATTTCTAAGCATATTAGCAAAAACAGAAAGCACAAAGAAAAAGACTGTTAAGTTGAGCTGCATAAAATCCAAAATATCGATGTGTATGTTTTATTCATTCTGCTTATCCTTAGAAGTAGTAGCTGTTATTCATGCTTAGTTCAAAACATCCTATGGACTCAATTAAAGGCAAATAATAAACTTGGAAAATGTTTAAAACATATATGGCAAAAAGTTACTGATCTGAAATTACTGATATAAAGAACTGTTATAACTCAATAAGAATACTGAAGCAGTCCAATAGAAAAATGAGCAGAAGACATGAGCAGACAATTCAAAGGAGAAGAGAATCACAGACCTTGTCCAGTGCAGAGCACATACAGGAGAGGAAGGATCCAGCAGCAGCTCATCTAATCTTATTTGCTTGACCTCTCTCTCTGAATTCCTTTAAATATCTGATCTCTTAATGGAACTCTTGTCTTTCAGCACTGTTGTAGGGAGTTATTATTTTTTGTATTATGTTTTCTTACACCTTATTACATAAAATTTAGCATAGACAAGTAAGGTCAGTCTGCCAACTTAATGTAATCCATTATCCTTCAATATTTTTTTCCTTTCAATCATATATATGAGAGCTTTCAAATTTCTACTGGCCTGCTCACAGTTCCTTCTGAAAGAAAGTACCCAGTGCATAGGCCCTCAAGACAAACCTAGGGAAGACCATGATTTTTACCCAGGTGCCCATCACCTCTGACCACAGCCAATGAAAACACAGACCCTTGACATAATGGCTGCCTTTATGTCAAGGGTCTGTGTTTTCATTTTTTAGAGCACATCCGCGTATGAAATGTTAAGGTGGCTCAGGGAATTTCCTGCTCTGGAATTTAAACTTATGAATGAAATTTTAAAAAGAAAAAGTGGAAAGATAATTGAAGCAACTACTAGTGAAAGCCACAATTTAAAATCAACTACATGAGTAAAGCTGAGATTGAGTAAGCCAGAATTGCCTTCTTGCCTGTTGCGTGCTGAAGTTGTTACTGGAGATTTTCAGCAGATAATAGAACAGAGGATAAACCCAGAGGGAAGCAGGGAACCCACGAGTGAGACTTATGAATTCCCAGAGAAACTTCAGTCCTTGCCAGCTTTTAAATTCCTGTCCTGGTACATGATGAACCACCATATTGTAGTAAATTAGACGAACGCATTCTTTTTTTTTTTAAAGACTTACTTATTGAAAAGAGAGAGAGAGAGAACATGGTGGGGAGGGCCAGAGGGAGAAGGAGAGGGAAGATTTCTCATAGTACTTTCTATGTATATTTTTGTCATTTGATGAATTAAATAAATCAAACAGATTTGGCACTGAGTTCAGGGTCCCCATGAAGGGGTTCGATCTCTGACTGTGAGATCACCACCTGGGCCAAAACCAGGAGTCAGATGCTAAACTGACTGAGCCATTCACGTGCCCCATGAATGCATTAGTGTTCTATTGCTGCACAATAGATTGCTGGAAACTTAGCAGCTGTTAAGCTACTGCACATAGAATTCGATAGTTTCTGTGGGTCAGGAGTCTGAGTCTGGCTTAAGTACAACCTCTCCTCAGGTTCTCAAAAGGCTACAATCAGGGTGTTGGCCAGGCTGCACTCCATTCTGGAGAGGGGAGTCCTCTTCTCATTGAGGTTGTTAGAACAAGTCCATTCCTTGCAGCTGTTGAACTGCTATTTCTGTTCCCTGGTGGCCATAGGCGAGGGGCCATTCTTGGTGCCCAGAGACTTCCCATGTCCCTGTCACATGGTGTACTTTATGGGAAACTTGCAATATGGGTAGTTGATTTTTCAAGGTCAACAAGAGAATTTCTTGCGCCAGTCTACCAAGATAGAAGCTCATATAATGGGAGATACCCCACCGTCTTCGCCATGTTCTATTGGTTAGCAGCAAGTCACAGGTCCTGTGTGCCCTCCAGAGGAGGCATCATTCGTGATTCCTCAAGGGCTAACTTAGGGTGTGTCTACCACAGTGAGTTTGCTACATGCAGTTGAAGGCGGCTATGAAATACGTGACCTCAAACTCTTCGTGAAAGAGGCAGAGCCTTCATAAATACATACAGTGACAATCACACATTTTCTTTTGTTACTTCCTATCAACATCTACCCACCTTTTTTTAAACATTTTTAAAATTTATTTTCAGCATAACAGTATTCATTGTTTTTGTACTATACCCAGTGCTCCATGCAATCCGTGCCTCTCTAATACCCACCACTTGGTTCCCCCAACCTCCCACCCCCCCCCACCTCTTCAAACCCTTCAGATTGTTTTTCAGAGTCCCTAGTCTCTCATTGTTCACCTCCCCTTCCAATTTCCCCCAACTCCCTTCTCCTAACTCCCCATGTCCTCCATGCTATTTGTTATGCTCCACAAATAAGTGAAACCATATGATAAATGACTCTCTCTCAAGACTCTCTCTGCTTGACTTATTTCACTCAGCATAATCTCTTCCAGTCCTGTCCATGTTACTACAAAAGTTGGGTATTCATCCTTTCTGATGGAGGCATAATACTCCATAGTGTATATGGACCACATCTTCCTTATCCATTCGTCCGTTGAAGGGCATCTACCCACTTTTAACAGAAAATAAGAAGTCACTGCTTTTCATTGACCTAATACCTTTCTCCCTTCCTGAAATAAGCTAGTTGGCAAATAACAAGTCCGGACCTTAGCAGGTTTGGATAAGCTAGCTGATGGGGTATGCGCTCTGTTTCATTAACCATTATTCATCAATTTTGTTCTCTTCCTTAGCAGGCCTCAAGTCCTGCATTGCTACTTAATAAGCTGAATTTATGCTCCTGGAATCACCAATGTATAATCTCACCTTTATTGCTGACCTGATTTTATCTGACATATAAAATAGAGGGGGAAATGCTTGAGCAAATGGGAAGCTACAGAGCGATTAAATGGTTTCAGAGTTGAAAATGCAAACAAGCAGCTGTTATGTAGAAACATTTTGTTGGTTTTTCTAAATGAAGCATTTCTTTTTACCAATTTGGACTAAATAAAAGATGTGGTAACTAATTGCAAGAGCCTTGATTTTACTTTCAGGAAAGTGACAACCATTCTATAGAGGATGAATGTGAAGCCTAAATCATGTAAAATGGCTATTTTCGTGTACTTCCTCAAAAGGCAGTGCTTTCATTATATTTGAAAGTTTGACTTGAATGTAAGTTCGAAGGCTGAATCAATTAATAAAAAATATGCATTTTATATGAAATTGCAGTACTCTCAGGAAAAGGAGGAAGATGACTTATAAATATCAAATTAATGGAAACTACTTATTTGTTTATTTATAGAGAAGAAACTCATAAAACCAAACTTATAATCCCTTATTTACTTAAAAAGATCAATTTTCCTCATCCAAACAAGCTCAGATAACATTACCTTAAAATGTTTTTCTGCAAGAAAATATTTTGCACAATCTTAAATGCAAGCACT
The DNA here is from genome assembly GCF_010015895.1 of Lontra canadensis. Taxonomy (NCBI): domain Eukaryota; kingdom Metazoa; phylum Chordata; class Mammalia; order Carnivora; family Mustelidae; genus Lontra; species Lontra canadensis. Next base: position 172,485 of record NW_022631295.1, read on the forward strand.
TCTACATATCCATCATCCTAAAAAAGAGAGTGGTTACCTTTCTGAAAAGATTAAATCAAAATTGGGTTGTCACGATCTTTATCTAATCTGCACCCTGCTTGTTGACACATCCTGAAAGAGGGGCACAAACAAGGAAGGATACAGTCCTTGCTCTTACATGGCTTATACTCAAATTAAAAAGTCAAGTCATCAACAAAGACAATGAAATTATTGATGTGCAGATGAAAAAGTTTCTTACAAATACAAATAAAAGAGAGGTGATAAGACCATGGCGACTGATGTTTAAATGAGTCATAGAAAATGGAGCAGGATTTTAGATGAGGGAGAAGTCACAGGGAAGAATGGGTAGTGTATGGACTAGAGCACGAGTCAGGTAATTAGAAGGAACTTTCCATTTCTAGTTCTATCACTAGGTAGTTGGGTAACCTACAAAAATCCATTTTACTTCCTTGATTTCAACTGCTGTATTTACAAAATGAAAGCCATGGCTATCACGGATGTTATATAAGGTCTATTCCAACTCTAAAGTCTGGGCTCTTATCATTGACTATGAAAAGCTTAATAAAGAAAGATGATAAAACGGTAGTTTAGCTGAGACTTGCTGAATGTGATCTGACCAGACAAGAGACATCATGAATATATTCCCTGAAAGGGGAACTGCCTAAGGCAAGATATAAAGATAGGTACCCCAAGGTATAATTAATTATAATTCATTGAGACAGAATCAGCATTTTTCCTGTTTTTTCTGACTGTGAAGACACATATTAGGTTATTTTTTTTCTTTGACTATAATAAAACTCTTTATGAGATACCTAGTCTTCCTCCCCCCAATAACAAGCAACATTATAGCATTGGAAAGTGGCTCTGAATAGACTTCCAGCAATTTTCCATTAAATGAACTGTGGAATCCTTAAAGTAAGACACACAAAAAAATCCCAGAACCTGTATATTCACAATGGATCTCAGGTCAGATCTATTAATTTGTGGTTTTTCTCTTTGAAAGTTAAAATGAGGAAAGAAAAATGCAAGACCTAGACTGATCAGAATCTTTCTCTATTCAGGAGAGGTGCCAGGTCTTAGTCTTTATTAAATTTCTTGTCATTTGATGAATTAAATATAATTATAATGAACTCACTTGGGATTTGATTATAATCTGTGGAGTTTTTCTTTCCAATTATATAGCTTCATATTAACTCTTAAATGTAAATGTGTAACCTTTCTCTAAAAGACTAGAAACTCACATTCCTCTGAGCATTTTACAGGATTGTTACTTGAAAGGATCTTGGAGACTGCACAAAGATTCTCATTACATCTGACAACAGCACTCAGAAGCAGGTAAGTGGCCCCAATTATCATTCTTTTGGCATAGTTTGGCAGTTCCAAATCCAGACCCATCCTAAAAGACCGCCAGGTGGTCTCTTGGTTTTATCTTTTCCTCATGCTCCTGTTGGTCAAGGGAAAGCCTGTATTCACTTTCCATTCACTAACTAGAAGCTTGTTCTTAGCCACTGAAGGAAAAAAAGTAGCCAGTGATGGTTGTGGGAAGAGCCTGGCTCTGTCATCTCACCAAATGATTTGTTAATCTTGGATCTCATGTAGCATGGCAATGAAAACAGCTGAACAAGTTCTGAATGGCTGTATGGACACATGAAGAAAGAGTTTATAGCAATCCTTCAGTGTTACAAGGTATTTAGGGAAGACTTGGTTTATGTGTTTCCTCATTCATTCATTCATTCATTCATTTTAATTTTGGCTTATCACGTCAAAGGTTTGTATAGTATATCTATCAGACAATCTGTGAAAACATTTTGTAATGTTATTTTCAGCAAGCTTATAAATTGCATTTTATTTTCCTGAAACTTCTTTTTGTGAATCTAGGCCCATTAGAGGTCAAGTTCTCTTCACTGTCTGAATTTGAACTTAAAGATTTACTCTGAGCATTTATTCATGCCACAACAATATGCCAAGCCTTGTGCTAGGCAGTATGAAGAATACAGAGGTGTAAGTCCTCCGTAGTGGCCTCAGAAAGTTCAGTGTACTGGGGGAAACAGACCAGTTTTTAAACACATAATCATATAGTAGGATTTAAAAAATCTCAATAAAGTATTACAGATTGCTATGGGAACCCAAAGGATAGAGTATTCTTATGTCAGTAGGTTAAGCAAGGCCACTCCTCTGGAGGTAAAATTCATACTGTATTCTATGTGTTGTGGAGCACGACAGAGTGGCAATATTTAAAGCAAATACCTAGAAAGGCTTTCATGAGAAGGTAGCACATAAGTTGATCCTCGAAGGAACAGTAGCAATTTGTCACCCAGAGAATTAGACAATTAGAATTTGTCACCCGGCAAATATAGTGTGTTCACAGACTGGGATGTGTGAAAGAACACGGCCCATGTGTTGAATGGCAACTCAAGTGTTTGGAAATGTCCCCAGAGATGAAAATGATGATGTCCCTGGAAGAAGGAATAGCACAGAAGCAGCACGATGAGGGAGAACATGGCATAACAGAAAGTAGCAAGAAGTGTGCGTGGCTGTAAAGTTATGTGTGTGAAGTGTGACAAAGCAGTCTTTCCTTTCATGAGAGGAGGAAGGGCCTTATGTGCTATGTTAAGAACTTGGCTTTAAAATACATCTGTATTTGAATGGTTTGCAAAAGCCAAGATTCCCTTTGTTGTCAGTGAACATGGGGGCTACTCACTGAAGGGTATGGGAACCGTTCAAGGAATTTTTACGAAGGAAAACAATTTGGTCAAATCCTATTGTTCATGTGGAGAATGAATAGGGGGGCAAAAAAGAGAAAATGGCTGGAGGAGTATGTGGAGATCAGGGGCGTAAATCTGTATTAGAGTCTAACTGACCTACACCAAAGTCTCAGCTTCTCCCCATGTATGACCTCGTGCAAACTACTTTGAAACCTATTTCTTCGGGTGTAAAATGGATCTTATGGCAATAATCACCTTGCATGGCTAATGTGATAATTAAGTGAAATAACATTATCACCAAGAATGAAGGAAAATGGATGGATTGAATGGATAGTTATCAATTAGGAGGATGTGTGTGTGTGTGTGTGTGTGTGCATGTGCGTTTGTGTGTGTGTGTGTGTGTGTGTGTGTGTATAATGAATTCAATAATGTTTGATAGCAACAGTGAGATAGGTCTATGCAAAGTAATCTAATCATGGGGCATTATGGAGAAAATATATTACTCTAATGTACATACAGATATTATCCCTCCAAATATTGTGGAAATTGATAATTATATCAATTTCTGGTCTATTTAAGTTAATTCTTACTAGACAATTTTTAAAAGATTTTATTTATTTATTTGACAGAGGGAGAGGGAGATCACAAGTAGGCAGAAAGTCAGGCAGAGAGAGAGGGGGAAGCAGGCTCCCTGCTGAGCAGAGAGCCTGATGAGGGGCTCGATCCCAGGACCTTGAGATCATGACCTGAGCCAAAGGCAGAGGCTTAACTCATTGAGCCACTCAGGCACCCCACTAGATAATGTTTGAGTAACATTTTAGCTATTGCTCTTCCAATAGTATTAAGATAGGTATCCATAAAACATTACTGTCCAAAGGAGAAATTATTGCAACGGTGAATGCATCTTGGTTAAACCATGGTCCAGGGTTTGAGGAACTGACCCTCAAGCTAAATAGGGGAGGAATGCCTTTTCACACTTTTCGCACATTCAACCACTTACTATTCATTTGTCTAGGTTTTACTACTCCCAGGACTCAGCGCAGTATGCATTAGGTGCCCAATCAATATCCGTTGAATAGAAGAAAGTATATGCCTCCTTCTGTATGTAAATCTTTCATGTATACTCTAAAATTGTATTCCTAATACTATAAATACTTCTTCTTGCGTCAGTCCCATGGACCAGCCAATCTTTGATTTTTGCCTCTGGCAAAGACAGTAAGACATATTGTAGAAAGGCCCACGGCTTCCATTAACTTGTTTAGACACACTGAAACTCTTCATATTTTTAGATAATGTTCCCTCCTGGGTCAAACTTCTCAAAGCTGTGCTTCCTGCTGAGTAAAAGAGAACTTCAGTATGAGTTTATTTTATTGATGCTAACACTGCTTGCTTTAATGTTTTGGCCACTGTCAGTTCCAAAGCTTAATCAACACACATTGTTTTTCTCTAACAACCAGTGCCATTAACGTAGTTATGGAAAAAAAATCTACTTAAAGATGCAAAACTTGACTCTTCAGTGAGTAACCCCCATGTTCACTGACAACAAAGGGAATCTTGGCTTTTGCAAAATACTGAGTAACAGCTTGAATCAAATCAAAATAAAGGCCATAAAGAAATCCCTTTCAACCCTCATTACTCTAGGAAGGGCTAATGAAAATAGTTGCTGTTAATATTTGCTCTCATTTAAAAGAGAAACACATGAAACTGAACATAAAAGAGACCTGTGTCTGCACGATGGGAAGTGCTTACATAATTGGAAATACCCAGCTGTTTGGTATCATTAAACAAAACTTCTATATACTAGATGTCCGTAATTCTTATGTACATAGATGTCTGGCACAGAGTGGACGTAGACAATACACATCTGTTTTCATGGAAAAGCACAACTGTAAGACATTAGAATAGTGAAGAACCTATCAGTTGACCTGGAGCATATTTGAATATCATTGTCACTTGCAGAAACACTTGAGTGACTTTAAATAGTAGCAGCTCAGTACCCCTAGCCGCCGGGTTGATGAATGCTCTCCAGCTGCTGTGTTTAATGGAAGTTAGCCCAGGTGTGAGAAAATAAAACACAATCAAGCTTTGGACACTTGGCCCAGACATTATAAAATAATTATACTATTTAAATAGGTAAGAAATAATCCCCCGTACATAAAGGTGACAAAGGCAGAAATTACCAATAGACATTCTATGTGAAAAGCAGATTATGATGTCAGCTTTCAAAATATCTTGGGAATTATCTGAAGAGATGTCAATACCGGCAGAAACCAATGCATATCTCTTTTAGGACCCTTTGTAGGAGTCTTTTGGAGTGGTTTTGAAAAAATGTTATTTGGACTTTTTGTTTCCTTTGATAAAGGAAACAGATTCATAGTTAAGGACGAAGACTTGGAAATGGGTACAAATTAAAATGTGTCTTTTGAATTTCTATGTCTGAAGGAGTTCATGGTAAAGCCACATTTTAACCTTCAAAAATATTTTAAAATCATAATTCAAGAGTCAAAATTGTATCTGTTGCATAATATATAAGTACTTAACCATGAAGAGTATTTCAGAGGAAAGTAATGGGTGTTAAAAATCTCCTGCCTTTACTGCCTGGCACTTTATAGATCCTCACTATAAAGATGCATTACTGTGTCACTAGACAATGATTCTAATGATCTGGTAGAATTCTTCATACAACGGATCATCTATACTTTAAATGATGAGGGCATGAAAAAGCTTAAAATTCATGTCAGAGGCTGGATGCCTCAGTAACATTAGGAATTTGCGGAAGTATCTCATGCAAACGGTCTTATGCTAAATGTTGGTACTGCAGTGACCACTCTGAAAAAGCTAAGCCATATTGTTCTTTCTTATCCAATGAATCTAATCAAAGAGAACAACACAATAGGAAGATTTTTATCTTCCTACTGTAGCAAGATCAATGTAGCAATCTCTGTAGCAAGATTTTTCATCTTTTTCTCAGGGTCACTACTTAGTATGAACAGTGCCCAAGGGAGAGAAGGCAACTCCCACAAACCTCCAGATAGACTTCCTTACTTTTGAATTCTTTTTCTCCCTTTTGGTATGTCTCTTTGATGTTCCAGATCCTAAAGAGCTGCTCAGGGTGGAAATCGGTGTGTTATTTTTGACTCACAGAAATATAAAATATCGCAAATGGGAATTCTATTAATGATTACACACATTTATGTTTGCTTGGGAGTGGGGACTGGAGGAATGTTTCCTGTATTGGAAAACACCCTGCTTAAAGAACTGAAAATTCTAAGACACCATTATCTCATTCAGCATGTTAAGTGATACAGAACTTAATAAACACAGAAGCATTCCACTCCATCTGAAGAGGGTACTGCTTAGTGCAAAGTATTACTTATGTTGAAAAGTCATTTTTTTTCTATATAGAAATGAACATAACACACTTGGTCAGTTCCGAGCTGTAAAAAGTAGAAGAGGATATTTACTGCTTTGTTTTATTTTTTTAAAGATTTTTTATTTATTCATTTGAGAGAGAGAGAGTCAGAGGGAGAGGGAGAAGCAGATTTCCCGCTAAGCAGGGTGCCTGATGTGGGGCTCGATCCCACGTATGACCCCAGGGAATCATGACCTGAGCAGAAGGCAGACGCTTAACCAACCGAGCCACCCAGGAGACCCACTTACTCCCTTGCATTAAAAAAAAAAATTGTCTAAAAATAAATCCGAAGAATCTATCATTATGCTGTTGAATTAACATGTGCGATTCCTCCACTACTCCCTTTCCCTGTCCAATATTCTAGCTAAACTGATTTAGTCTCTATCTTCCTTGCATAATCCACTATGTTCAGCACATATGCTTTCTCCTCATTCTTCACACAATCCAACAAATGTTTATTTAATACTTATTAAGTGCAAAGCACTTTCCAAGGTGTTGGAGATTTAGTACAAAACCAAAAGATAAAAACTTTTGCCCTCCTCCAACTCATTCTGGTTGGGGAGAGACAGATAATAAAAACAATAGTCCTGGCCCAAGCCTTTTCCTCAGTCCCTCAGCATGAAAGTTGGTAACAGGCTTAGAGATTATCAAGGGAACTATAACATAGAACCCTTAAAACATGAAATTCTATAACTGCCTTCAGACCCTTTGGAGCCCCTGGATATGTCTTTGAGTCCTTGTCTGCTACAATGTTGCAGACACCTCTTTATTGCATCTCAACAGTAGTAAAAATAACTTATTAATATCATCATACAATACAAAAGCCATGGCTGAACTACATATAGTTCGAAGTGCTTTCTATAGATTAACGAATGTAATCTCCACTGTGACCTTATGTGGTAAGTAGAAAAATCATTATTTCCATTTTCAGATGAGGAAAGTACAGACACATTTAATAACTCCACAAGATCGCTCCACAAGGAAGAGGTAGAACGCCTAATCTTAATCACATATGATATGCTGCCCACAGCGGTGTGCTGGTAAATATTCAAAACCTGGCTTTCTTGGGCAGGGTAGGGAGGTGACTGATTTATAGCGTTTGTCGATTTCTATGGTGCTTTCAATCTGCCAACTGGATGTTAACTGGCTCAAAAATTTCCTAAAAATGGAGCAATTGACTGTCATAGGTAGAAGCAGACCCCATTACAATCATGTCTGCCCCCAGAAGTAAGATTCTTGAGAGACATACCTTTCCTAGCCAAAATCTTCATTCTCCAGTCTTCCAAGGCCCAGCATGAAGAATTTTTCAAAGGAGAATTAACCTACACAGGTGTAACCTTGTCCACATTGATGACTACTCTTAACACATTCCCATTTAATTATACTACAAAATACAATTTTGTGTTATGTTTTCAAATCCAAATATTCATCAATGTATTTCTCAAAAAATAACAAGAAGAAATAGTGTCTGCCTTCCAGGAAAGAATAGTCTCTTCAATAAATGGTGCTGGGAAAGCTTGGCAGCCACAGGCAAAAGAAAGAAACTGGACCCCTTATACCTTACTCAAAAATCAACTCAATATTAATTATACCATAAAACTCCTCAATGAAAACATAAGGGGTAAGCTCCTTGAAATCAGTCTTGAAAATGATTATTTGGATTTGCCACCCAAATCAAAGGCAACAAAAACAAAAATAAACAAACAGGACTACATCAAACTAAAATCTTCCTCTAGCAAATGGGAGAAAATATTTGAATTTATACTTTTGACAAGGGGCTAATATCAAAGATATATTATTTTTAAAAGTCGGGGCACCTGGGTGGCTCAGTGGGTTAAAGCCTCTGCCTTTGGCTCACGTCATGATCTCAGGGTCCTGGGATCGAGCCCTGCACTGGGCTCTCTGCTCGGCGGGGAGCCTGCTTCCTTCTTGCTCTCTGCCTGCTTCTCTGCCTACTTGTGATCTCTGTCTGTCAAATAAATAAATAAAATCTTTAAAAAAGTCATATAATTCAATAACAAAAAAACCAATCTGATTAAAAAATGGGCAGAGGAACTGCATAGACATTTATTCCAAAGAAGGCATACAAATGGCCAACAGGTACATGAGAAAGTGCTCAACATCACTCATCACCCGGGAAATGAAAATCAAAATCACAATGAGATATCACCTCACATTTGTGCAAATGACTGTCATCAAAAAGATAAGAGGTAACAAGGGTTGGCAAGGCTGTGGAGAAAAGGGAACACTCAGGCACTCTTTTATTTATTTATTTATTTATTTGTTTATTTATTTATTTGACAGACAGAGATCACAAGTAGGCAAAGAGGCAGGCAGAGAGAGAGGAAGGGAAGCAGGCTCCCTGCTGAGCAGAGAATCCGATGCGGGGCTCGATCCCAGGACCCTGGGATCATGACCCGAGCCAAAGGCAGAGGCTTAACCCACTGAGCCACCCAGGTGCCCCACACTCAGGCACTCTCGATGGGAATGTAAATGGGTTCAACCACTATGGAAAACAGCATGGAGTTTCCTCAAAAAATTGAAAATAAAACTATCATATGATCCAGCTATCCCATTGCTGGTTATATATCCATGGGAAATGAAAACTAGGATCCGTAAGAGCTATCTGCACTCTCATGTTAGCTACAGCATTATTCACAAAAACCAAGATATGGAAACAAGTGTCTGTCAACAGATGAATGGATAAAAGAAGATGTGGTAGGCATATACAACAGAATATTATTTGGCCATGAGAAGGAAGAAAATCCTGCTGTTTGTGAAAGCAGGGATGGACCTTGAAGGCATTATGCTAAATGAAGTAAGTCAGACAGTGAAACACAAATACTGTATGATCTTACTTGTATGTGGAATCTAAAAAAAACAAACTCACAGAAACAAAGATTAGAATGATAGTTACCAGGAGCTTTGGGGAGCAGGGAGAGATTGGTCGAATTTTACAAGCTTCCATTATAAGATAATAAGTTCTGGGCATCTAATATGCAGCATGGTGATTATAGTTAATAACACTGTATCATACCCTTGAAAGTTGTGAGGAGAGATACCACGAAAAAGAAATAGTAATTATGTGACATGATAGAGGTATTAGCTAATGCTATGGTGGTAATCATGTTGCTATATATAGCTATATCAAATCAACATGTTGTACACTTTATACAATGTTTTATGACAATTATATTTTAGGAAACTTGGAAAAATGTTATCTGTCTTTTAATGAAAATGTAACCCTCTTTCATAATGATAAAGTAAAACTATCTTGATATTTAAAATGATAGTCCCAACTTCTTCCACACTCTCCTGCCATAAAGGCTCCAGGATACCTTATCAATCTCAGTCTGGGCACAAGGTTACCAATTCCAGTGGGCTGTTGAGAAGTCTATGAAAAGTCCAAAAGCAGGATGATAGACCTTTACATCATATGACCAAGGATTGTGTGTTCATTGGGCTTCATTACCCAATATAGTATCTGGAACAGTCTAGGTACTCAGCAAGGGTTAACTGTGAGAAAACCAAATACGTTGATTCATTCCATCATTCCAATCATCCCACAAAAGTGTAGATTAAAATGCATTCCTAAGAAACAGGAAATAGCATCTCTTGTCATGAAGCTGGAAATCAATTGTAGCACGTAATTAAATGGGCCACAGTTTGTAAAGAAACATATATATTCATAAAATATATGTGTGTGTTTATACACATGCATATGAGTATATCTTACAAGGAAAATCTGATAGGTGTCTGACATCGATTAAATTATTAGTTTAGCAGAGGGAAGCCACTTGATGAAGTTGATTGGTTGCTATACTATTGTCATTAAAATTGATTGACAGGACTTTTAAAGGGATGTTCTCAACATCCTGTTTTGGCAGCTGTATGCCCTAATTCTGCCTCCCGGGTATAGCTGTGGCCATATTTGATCTTCACTAACCATAAAGCTTTCACAGTATCAGACAGTTGTTGCCTAGGCTTGTTCTGTCATAGCAAGATAGTTCATATTTCATACTATCATGCTAGCTGTACTTTAAGGACAACCCATGTGAGCAAAGGGTACTGCAAATCTTCATACGATATGACACATGGGAAGCAGTCCAGTATTATGGGAGTGACCACTGCAGATTTAAGATGCTCTTCTTAGCCATTTCCTCATGATTTACATAACTTTTCACTAATCCCCTAATTCCTGGCCCTTTAGATGACATTTAATGGATTAATTTTATAGCCAAATCTTATACTTGTGTGACAAGAACCCACACATATACATTCTTCAGGATATTTTTAGACTAACGGTATGCTGTTCTCCTACTAAAAGTGCTTCATGTTACAAGGGAAATGAATCCTTCAGATATATGTTGCCAAAAAAAAAGTAATTTTCTGGAGATACCAGTCACTTGCTATAGCTACTCACTTTGCAATAATTTTCATTAAAAGTTGAATGTAATTGAAGAAAAGAAAATATAGATGATGAATCAGATTAGAGAGTGAAGATGTGAATTCTCTTAATTTTATCTCCCTTTATCTCTTCTCTAGAGATTAGGCAGTAGCTTCCTTTTCAGTTGTCCAAACTCCAATCTCGACACCCCAACTGATAATACACACCACCAGATTGACCTTTGTAAGTGTGATTATGGTCATATCAGTTCTTCTCAAATGCCAATGGTTCCCAACTAACCACAGAAGGCCACTAAGACATCTTAATTTGGGAGTCAAGGCCACAACCAGCATAGTGAATGGCCACAACCAGTGTAGTCACAGCCTATACTTTTTACCCTACATTCTACATTGGCCAATCATCCACCTTACACTAAAAGACAAAATCCGAGTGAAAGTGTTGAATGTACTATCATCTTTACCTGCCTTGCTCAGGCGTGTTTCCTTACCTGGATGGAAGCATAGCACAATGAAAAAAGTAAACAGTTAAACTCTCTGAGTCTCAATTTTGAAAGCTCTAAAATGGAGATATCAAGTCAATCCTTATAAGGTTATTGTAAAATCAGCTACAATGCATATAAATCATAGCATATAGTCAATGTTCAATTAAGTTAGAATGTATACTTTCCCATTCAGAGCATAAGCTCCGAGGGCACATGCACCCGGGTTAATACAGGGACTCTCACTTCTCTGTTATGTTCCTGTGGGAGAGTCAATTAATCTCTCCAAGTCTCATTTTCCTCGTCTGTAAAACAGAAATGTGGCAGTACATCTCATAGGAGTGCTGCAGGGAATAATTCCTTTGAAGCATTCCATACTGTATAAAAGCTGTCATATGGGGCACCTTTGTGGCTCAGTGGGTTAAAGCCTCTGCCTTCAGCTCAGGTCATGCATGGTCCCAGGGTCCTGGGAGAGAGCCCCACATCAGGCTCTCTGCTCAGCAGGGAGCCTGCTTCCCCCTCTCTCTCTGCCTGCCTCTCTGCCTACTTGTGATCTCTCCCTCTGTTAAATAAATGAATAAAAATCTTAATAAAAAGAGCTGTCATATACTGAATCCTCATGATTGTCACTATCCTTTTTTTCCAATTCTTGTTCAAATATTCTTCTCCAGGATACCATACCCTTGTCTACCATCCAAAAGTAACTTCTCTCTGCTTTGCAACCTTGGAAAACCTTTCTTATCCCTTTCCACAACAGATACTCTGTTTTCCTCACAGTATGTTATACACATCTACACATCTACCAGAATGGCCAAAATTTATCCAAAGAGAGAAGGAAAGAAAGGAAGGAAGAAAGATGGAGAAAAGAAAAAAGATAAGAAAAGGAAGGAAGGAAGGAAGGAAAAGAAATAAAGGAAAGGAAAGGAAAGGAAAGAAAGAGAAGATAAAAAAGAAAAAACTGAAAATAAAAAGTACCACTAAAGATGTAGAGCAAAAGTAATTCTCATGCATTTCCAGTGGGAGTATGCATTTTGAAAAACACTTTGACCTTGTTCACTGAAGTGGAACATATGTATACTATATGATCTAGCAAACTGACATGCAGCAGACATGTGAACAGATGTTCTTTGGAAGATATGTAAGATAACAAATCATTATTATATAACAACATCATAACAGTCCTAAGCTGAAAATACCCCAATGTCCATCAATAACAGTACCAACCAGTAAACTGTGGCACACTCATATAACAAATATAATATTAAGCATGAAAATTCAAACACAAAATATATACTATACACCTCCATCTATGTAACATTTGAAAGCAGGGAAAAAATCTGTAGTTTTCATGCATACTTGTGTGGGGAAAATATTTTTTAAAATCAATTTGCAATAAAATGCAGAATATTGATTTACTTTGGTGGGGAGAAGGGAGCTGTGGTTGTGAAAGAGTACATGGGTGCTTCTGTGTTGCCAGCAATGTACTATTTCTTAAACTGAGTAGCGGACATATGAGTACTTTATAATAATTCATTAAGCTGTACATCTATGTGCTTATGGACTTTTCTATTTCAAAACTAAAATTCACAGAATGAAGAAAGACACAAGTTTTCAGATTGATAAATCCTAGCATGTATTTAGCTAGATCCAAATGTATAATAGTAATTTTATTTTATTTTTAAAGATTTTATTTATTTATTTGTTTGTTTGAGAGAGAGGACACATGCGTGCACATGAGTGAGGAGAGGGGGAGAGGGAGAAGAAGAAAGAGAATCCTAGGCAGACTTCCCACTGAGTATGAGCCTGATGCTGGGTCATCTCATGACCCTGAGATCATGACCTGAACCAAAACCAAGAGTCAGGTGCTTAACCAACTGAGCCACCCAAGTGCCCCCAAATAATAGTAATTTTAAAAACAAGACCAACATCTGAAAACATTCTGCTCACTTTCAAAATGCTGAAGATAAAAAAGTCTCCAAAGTTAAATGCTCTGCGTGTATATGAGCATTTGTGTGTGCTCCCTTGGGAGTTAATCTAAAATAATGTAGAAGACATACAAGAAAACAGTTTTGAAATATGGCTACCTAAGCATGTTCTGGAGCTCAGTGACAAAGAGCCTTCCTTATGGATTCTTTCAGTATTTGATTCTGGAGTAAATATACTTACATGATCATAATAATGTTAATGCTGTGTTATAATTTTAACTTTTAAAGATTAGCCTAGAAGGTACAGTCATTACAGTCACTGAATAAATTATAGATAATACCAACCTCAATGGAAATAGAATAATAATGTAACAATGTTGAGAGGAAGAGAGAAGGTAGGAAGTAGCGATGCAGAAAAACCTTCCTTTCTGGGGGCACCTGGGTGACTCTGTTGGTCAAGCATCTCCCTTTGGCTCAGGTTCCCTGCTCGGTGGAGAACCTGCTTCTCCCTCTCCCTCTGCCCACCTCTCTGTGCTCTCTTTCTCTCGCTCGCTCACTCTCACTCTATCTCAAATAAATAAATAAAATCTTACAAAAAACACATGCAAAAACCTTACTCTTTTTAACATTAGAAAGTCAACACTTTTTTAACGAATTTAGCATTATGTAATCAACATGCCCCTAAATCAAGAAAAAACAGAAAATATTTAAAGTTATAATGATAATCACCCAAAAAACTAAAAGATAGAAAGTGGCAAAAATGTTTAACATTTGTCAAATGGGACTAAGAAATGAAGTGAGAAAATTATTCATTTTTAGACCTTTCTCTATAGTCTTATTATTTTTTTTTAATTACACAGGTATTTAATTTTAAGAAGTTTGGGTCTTAGAAGATGAATGGCATACTCATCAATAGATAAGTTGCATTATATTCAAGGAGTTGGTAATGCACAATCCATAGGCCAAATCATTTGTTTGACCCATTATATGTGGCTGCTTTTATACTATAATGGACTGCAAAGCCTAATATATTTACTACCTGACCCTTTTCAGAAAAACTTTGGCAAATCCTTGGTATAGTGTTACAGTGAAATGCCACTGGCAGAATAAGGTAGGTCAATATGGACACTGAAGTAGAAACATGTCCAAGATGTAATGTTGAATTAAAATTTCAGAGGATTATTACTAGCATAACCATAAT